>NC_056735.1:1729389520-1729577020 GCF_019279795.1 Protopterus annectens | reverse complement strand
TTTCAGTTATAAGTCTAATTTATGTGATTCTTTTAAGACCAATTCTTATGATATCTGAAAAGATTTTAATGGCTTCTAGTTGTACTTTCAGATAGTCAGCTTAAGTCCACAAAACGTAGATGTGATATCTTTTGACAGAATGGATTTCTTGGAGCCAGAGTGAAGCCATGACCTAGAGTGTTAAAAAAAACTCTAACTTAAGTTAGACTCAGAAGATGTGTTTTTTTATTGTATCTTTTGTTTTCTGAGCTACATTAATGCATCAAATTACTCTAAATGCCTCTTATGAAATGTTTAACATGTTTTTCTTCAAAATGACCATCATGGTGCCCGCCATGTTAATGTGATCTTGTTTTCCTGCTTTTCTTTCTCTTTCTCTTTCCTAGAATCCATTTCAGTTCCTATCTACATGACTTATGCTAGACATAAGGATATGGTGGCGTTTTCTTAGGTGTGTATTTCACTGTTTCCAGCTCTCTTGCTGGGCATAACATTTTTTTTTCAAATTTTGTAGACTATCATTTTCTGTTTCCTCTTTGGGTTTAGATCAGGGCCTAACACTGTGTCAAACTCTTTCATCCTTAGAGGACTTTACACTATTTTTCTACCATCCCTGGCCCTAGTGGCTTTGCCTGGTTTGGGTACTTTTTTACCATAGGACAAGCACATCCAACTCTTCTTATTTATATCTCTCTTCATGACGCATACAACAGTCTACATATAACAGCTTTGTCTTGGTGGGATTTACTAAACAACAGGTTCCACCTAGGCTTGAAGGTGAATCCAGTTCAAACAACATCTCCTTTCTTTTTTGCACAGATTCTCTCTCTCTGTCCAAGCCTCTAATCTAGCCATCCAGACCCTAATCTTTCTATATAGACCAACATACAGATCGTGTCCACTATCCACAACCTCTTTGGTCTAAGACGTTTACTAAGTAAAGTAGACATGATTTCCTTCTGTAAAAACTAAAATTGCTGGGGGGGGGTCGAAGTATATTACATTTTTGATATTGCTGTCATATTTGATGCATTTCAGGGCCTTCCACATGAGACAAGTTAGATTTATGGGTCTATAGTTCCTGAGGTCAATGGTGGGGACCACCTTATAAAGGGGCATCACAACACCAGTTCCCATATTTCAAGGACATACGCTATAGCTAAGCTCAAGTTAAACATGTTCTGAGCATGTTTGGCACTGTTGTTTAGGCATCTAGGTAAATTGTCTGGACCCACTGAAGTGGTATTTTTGGCTTTTGAGAGCACAGTTAGGATATTTATTTATTTATTGACATTTATTGACCAGGAAAGTCCACTGGGTCAGAAATCTATTTTCAGTGGAGGCCCAGGGAGAAAAGCTCCACAGGTAATCAAATATTGTACAGAACAAATACAAAGTGAAAGAGATATACATACATTAGCATAGGGTGGGGAGTAATGGTATATAGTTAATACATAATTATCAGACTGTATGGATACATAATAACATACTTTCAATCACAAGAAAGTAATCATAATCATTAGTAAATTGTACATATCGCAGGTAGGTGAAACAGACATATAGAGGAGGAAGAGAATAATATGACAGGGGGTTAAAGAGTAGGATCTGAGTAGTTACGTGTGAAGTTAAAGGGCTTACACTGTATTTCACAGGTACAGCTGGGATTATTTAAATAGTGGGGTTTTTAGTGCAGCTTTAAAGGCTATTAGGGAGTCAAGATGAGTAATGTATGAGGTGAGGCTATTCCATAGTTTGGCAATGTTGTAGGAATATAGACATTGGCCTGCTCTTTTGTTGGGTTTAGCTACATTTAAAAGTGTCCTTTCTGAAGACAGGAGGGGTCTAGTTGGGGTGTATGTGCGTAAGATAGAGTGGAGTACAGGGCAACTACCAGGTTTGAAAATTAGCTTATGAGCAAGTGTTAATTGAGTGTAATAGAGACAGTGGTGAAATTCAAGCCAGGACAGGTTTGAGATAGCTCTGCAGTGGTGTGAGCAGTTGGACATGTTAGAGGCAAACTTTGCTATCTTGTAGTAGCAAGATTGCAGCTTATTACTGAGGGATGTATGGAGGTTGGTGAAAATGGGGCTTCTATACAAGAGGGATGGGATAAGCAAAGTGTTTGCTAGTTTTATCTTAGTTTATTTATCTAGGTAGAGATTATGTCGGTATAGTTTGCCAAGTTTGAAATGCATTTTCTCTATTGTATTGAGAATGTGTTGTTCATAAGAGTTTGTTATTAATAGTGATTCGTAAACGTTTTGCAGATAGCACCTTTTCTATTTCTGTATTGTTATGTGAAAAAATCTCAAATTATGCAGCTGGAGATTTTGATGAAAATAGTAGCAATTTAGTTTTTTGGGGGTTCAGCATTAATTGAGCGTCATTTAGCCAGGTTTGTATGGATGTGAATGCATCTTAGGTGATCTTCTGGAGGTTAACGAAATTGTTGGAGGATGAGATGATAGCTGAATCATCCGCATATTGAATTAATATGCTTTGTTGGGAGGCTTTATTAAGATCATTAATGAATATATTAAAGAGTAGTGGTCCTAAAATGGACCCATGTGGGACTCCTGTGTTATTTGCCAGATACTTTGATTGTTGGTTTTGCCATCTAACTGATTGTTGTCTGTCATTTAGGTAGGAGGAAAACCAGGTTAATACATTTAGAGAGCATCCAAGTTTTTCTAAATATTGTAATAACATTAGGGTGTGATACTGTGTCGAAAGCCTTTAACAGGAGTACTGACGTTGATAGGCCAGCATCAAGAGCTTTATTCACAGTATCAGTGAGGGAGAGTAAAGCTGTCGTTGTGCTATATCCAGGGTGGAATCCATGTTGAGTGGGAGCTAGGAGGTTGTTGTTAATGAGGTGATTTAATAGCTGGGATTTTTGATAGTGGGGAGAGAATGGTGATTGGTCAGTAATTTAAGAGACCGTGTGCATTACTACCTTTGTGTAAATGGAGTTATGATAGACTTTTTCCACAGTTGGGGGACATAAGATTCAGAGATTGAACTATTAATAAGAATACTTACAGGATAAGCTATAGCTTTGGCAGCAAGTTGTAAGTATTCAGATGGTAAGTTATCAGTGGAGAGTGAGCTGGGCTTTAGTTTGGTTAGCAATTTTAGAATTAGGGATGTAGGTACTGGTTGTAGTGAGAAAGGAGGATTGGGTGGGTTATTGTTAGAGGAAACCATAGTGTGTATAGAGGTAGATATGGGGTCTATTTGTGTGGTATTTTGGGAGTTAGGGTTGATTTTTGCAGATGAATCCTTGGCTAGTTTTTGAATGGTGTCAATGATATGGGTATTAAATATTTGTGCTATCTGGTGAGGGTCTTTGTCGGGAGAGGGTGATGGATTTTGAATGTTACCAGGATTAAGCAGGGAGGACACAGATTTCCAGAATTTTTTTGGATTATCACTTTGGGAGGTTAGTTGTGAGGAGAAATAGGTTTTCTTATCAGTTATGATAAGTTTTTTTGTAGTATTTCAAAGTTATTTATAATTTTATTCACTTGCTTGTGTTCTACTTTTTTCCATATTTTCCAGGCTTTGTCTCTAGATAGGAGGGTTTGTTTTGTTAGCCAGGGTGCAAAGTTAGGTTTTGCTCATTTTGTATGAAGAATGCTAAGCTATTTAATGTGCTAAGAAAGACATTATTGAAATAATCTACAGTGTCATCCAGAGGCAGTGTTTTTACTGGGGTCCAGTTTTGAGCTTGTAGGGTATATTGATAAATATGTTTTGATCAAAGTGGGCAAGGTTCCTGGTAGATTTGTATATGTGAGGTTTGGGGGTTTGTATTTGGGTTCTATGGGTGTAAGCAGGTAGGTGGTCACTTAAATTGTTTGGAAGCTTGCCAGTATTGGAGTAGTAGTGGGGTTGAGATACTAGAATCCAATCTAATGTAGATTCTGCTTGAGTATTTAAAGCATGTGTAGGCTCTGTGATAAAGTTGTTTGAAACTATGGAGGTTAATACTGGTAGCAGGAACTTTGGAGGTTAGGTTTTGCCAATTAATGTTAGTGTCTCCTAGAATAATAGTTTCTTGGGAGATATTTTGATTATGTTTCTTTACAATCTTAGATGATGTAAAGGGTTCAGAGATTTGCAGAATACTGATTTCTGTTTCCTTAGTAAAGTTTATATTAAACTTATTTGCAAGAATATTAACAATGTATTTTGGGTATGAGTAGGTTATATTGTTATAAATGAGTTCAGAGAACAGTTAAATATTGCGTCTTAATTTTCTGACATAATTAAAGAAGGATTAACTTGGCAGTCCTGACTAGATCCAAGCAAATAAGGAAGTCTGAAAGCAAACCAGAGTGGTAGTCCACAAGCATTAATAAACTATAGAATAAAAGGAAAAATAACTCCTTAACCTGTATAGCAGAACAAAAGACCTCATATATTGGGGAGAGCATTGAACAGATGGCTACAGAACTAAAAAGGACATCAGAAATACAAAGGCATCCCATGAACTCAGACTTGCTACAGAAGCCAAAAGCAATTACAGATCCTTCTTTAGTTTTCAGGAGAATAAGAAATAGCATTCAACATTGTTCAGAGCTTATTTATAATGGTACTTCATTCTTCAGTCCAGTGGATATTGTCAACATACTGGAAAATAAATTTAGTGCCAACTTCACCCCAGAGACATCTATTCCATACCCACTTATCCAAGATGGAATCAAGCCACCAACAATCATGAAAGAACATGTACTGGAAATGGTCTCCAAAAGGAAGAACACCTCTTCCATGGGACCTGACAACAAACCTATTTGCCTGATTAATAGGTCTGAACAAACACTAGTGGAGTCAATCCTCTGTCTCTTTAACCTGAGCCTTGCAAATAGCTTTATCCCACAGGTGTGACACACAGATGTTGTAATGCCACTCCACAAGGGTGGCCCTGCCACTGACCCTGGGAATTATAGACTATCAGTCTAAGAAATGTATATGGTGCAGCAGTTAGCATTGTTGCCTCAGAGCAAGAGGTTCTCCCATTTGATTCTCAGCTGGAGAGCCTTCTGTGTGGAGTCTGCATGTCCTCCCCGTGATTGAGTGACATATAAAGACATGCAGGTAGGTGAGTGCATGAATGGGTGTGCCTTCTTTGAAGGTTGGGCGTCAGGCTGGCAACTTGGCACTGTAAAAATTCACTTCCAATCATTAGTGGACTGGAGTTCCACTGTGGCGACCCCTAACCAGGAAAGGCCGAAAGACATTACTAGTCTAAGAAACTTATATAAGGGCGGCCATGGTGGTGCAGCAGTTAGCATTGCAGCCTCACTGCAAGAGGTTGTCTGGTTCGATCTTCTGCTGGGGTGCCTTCTGTGTGGAGTCTGCATGTCCTCCCTGTGGTCACGTGGGTTTCCTCTGGGTGCTCCTGTTTCCTCCCACATCCCAAAGACATGCTGTAGGTGGTTTGGATACTCTAAATTGGCCATAGGCGTGAGTGCGTGCATGTGTGAGCCTTCTGTGGAAGGTTGGGTGCTGGGCTGGCAACTTGACATCATAAAACTTCACTGCCAATCATGAGCAGACAGGTGATCCGCTGTGGTGACCCCTAATCGGGAAAAGCCAGAAGAAGAAGAAGTCTAAGAAACCTATATGCAGTGACATTTAGTGTATCATAACTATCCCTTTATCAAAAATCTTGTCAGACTCAACACCCAGCAGTCTGGCTTTGTCAAGGGTAGAGCTTGTCTAGCAAACTTCTTTGAGAGGGTTACCCAGAACATACAAAATACCAGTGTCTCACAAACACAGCCCGTAAGGCATAACAATAAACTCACACAGCCCATAAGGCATAACAATACATCAAACATATTAGCCATTGGCGACTGAATTGTGAGAGACACCGATGTCCCCTTCACCAATCTCAACAAGGAGAAGATCATAGCCAGTTGTCTGTCAGGTGCCAGAATCCACCACATCATGCACGCACTTAAGTCTCTTCACAATGGGTACAAATATGAATCTATCATTGTCAATGTTGGTGTGAATGACTAGGAGACGTACCTCCCTGGACTATATGAAGAGAGACATGATTGAGCTCTCAGAGTATGTGTCCCAGGCAGGTATGACCCTAGCCCTAAGCAGTATACTACCTTCACCAAGAATGATACCACAATACCACCAAAATATAATTGACTTCAACAATTGGCTTGATGATGGGATGACATCATTGACAAGCCTCGACGCTTTGCCATTGATGGCCACCACTTGTCACCCCTGGGATTCAGGATTCTGGCCAGGGCTCTTGCCTTCCTCATTGTGCTTTTTTTTTAGACAATGTCTCAAAGCCAAAACTTCCAACCTAAAAGATCTGTCAAAAGCAAATTGAAAGTCATGCTGCTTAATGCTAGGCGCCTTAACCTGAAAATGCAATCAGTGAAGGCTCTCCTTGCACTAAAAGAGGCCGACATCTATGCAGTCACAGAAACTTGGTTCAGGGCTGTGGAGAGCACCCCTGCCTTACCAGGCTATACCTCATTTCACACATTCTGACCCCAAAATGAGGTCGAGAAGACTAAAGGTGGTGGGGTCTCTATTTTCATTAAAGACAAGCACACCTCCAAACTAGTTTGTCAGCATGATGCACTAGAACTACTCCAGGTGCAACTGACAATTGGCAAGACACCCATCCAAGTTATAGCCAGCTATAGACCCACCTCCATGACTCAGGACACCCACTCCTCCTACCTGGACCTACTTGACTCCATCAAGGTACCCCCTAACACCCTGATCCTTGGTGACTTCAAGTTCCCCACAATAGAATGGATGAACTATTCCTGCTCTAATGCACTCACTCAACAATTCCCTTACTTCATCAGTTCTAACTCACTGGACCAGTTTGTCTCATCCCCACAAAGGGAGATAACATTCTAGACTTGATTCTCACCAACATGGGCAACCACCGCACCACCTCCAAAGTAAGCTCTTCCATGGTGAGACCAAACCAGCCATAAAGAGGCTAAAAAACTTCTCAAAAGACGACTACAACCTTTTAAGGGAGGGTGTCAGGAGCTTCATACCACTGCCTCCCTCAGATGATGCAGACAACTATGTTGAACAGTACTCCAGTGCAGTATACAAGTATCTGTACAACTCCATGGACTCAGCCATACCCAGCAGAACTTAACCTGATCCTCAAGGAAAGACAAACCTATCTGGTGGACATCCTCTATTAACAGGCTTTACAACAAAAGGAAGAAAGTGTTGTCCAAGGGTAAACAGGCACAAATTCCCAATTGGAAAAACTCCCTCCTAGACTGAACAAGCAAATTAGATCACTAGTGAAAACCTCCAAAGCCAGTTCTGAAACGAAACTAGCCTCTGAAGCAAATAGTAACCATAAAGCCTTTTTCAGTTATATCAAGAACCTCCATGGCAAAGCCCAGGCTTGTTCTGAATTAGTTCTTAAAGGTACCACTTACACTAATCCTTTTGTCTTAGCCAACCTGCTAGCAGATAGGTTCAGCACAAACATCACCTCCCCCTACCCCCCAAAGGCCCATTTGACATCCCTGATACTTGTCTCGCACCTCACATCTCCATAGATCAAGTGTTAAAGGCCATATCCAAGGCAAAGAACACAGTTTCCATGGGACCTGATAGTATCCCAGGCTGTATGCTGCACCATCTCCAGGAAGAACTAGCCTTGTCATTGAGCACCCTATTCAATCATAGCTTAAGTACAGGCTTCATTCCAGCAGAGTGGAGAACTGTCATTGTCACCCCCTTGCACAAAGGTGGTGCCACTACTGACCCTGGAAAATATTGCCCCATTAGCTTGACAAGTCTGATATGTAAGGTCATGGAGCAGATTATTATGGACCTCATAAACAAGGACATAGGCAATCTCCAAGCCTTTGACCCCACCCAGTTTGGATTTGTCAAGGGCAGATCTTACCCATTGAACCTGGTTGACTTTTTTGAGACTGTAACCAAGGCTGTGGATGAGGAAGGTCAGTACATTCAGCTAACCTTGACTTGGCCAAAACCTTTGACACAATTCCCCACTCAGGCATCATCAAAAAGCTAACACAATTTGGTGTAAATCCCTATCTCAACAGGTGGGTGGCCAACTGGCTCACCGATAGGACCCACAAGGTCAAAATAAGTGCCTCCACCTCCCACAGCAGACCTGTGACTAGTGGTGTTCCCCAAGGATCTGTCCTGGGACCCTACTTTTGGCATCTACTTCTCAGAAGTCCAGGCAAAGACAAAAGGCCTGTGGCTGACCAAGTCTGTAGACGACTGTAAGTTGGGTGCTGTCATTGATTCCCCAGATGATGTTAACATACTACAAGAGGGTCTCACAGCAACACATGACAGGTGCCAAAGTCATGGCCTTAAGTTAAATGCAAAAAAATGTATTATCATGCCTTTTGGCAAAATCACAGCCCCTACTGTTTACCACATCAATGACAACCCCCTAAGCACACAACCTGTGGTGAGAGACCTGGGTACACATTTGACCATCATGTAGCAGTAGTGGTCAGAAATGCCTTTTACTTGGTTCATCTCATAAGTAAAGGGATTGCATCCAGAAAAAAAAACAGGTTATTACCTCTCTGTACTCTTCCCTCATTAGGCCAATAATTGAGTACAAAGCCCTATTTGGTATGTACTTCTCCAAACACCTGCACCAACTGGAAAGGCCACAGAAATACCTCAAAAAGAGAATCCATGGCCTACAAAACCTGTCCTATATGGTCAGGCTCAAATTACTATCACTCTACTCGGTATCATACAGATTGCTCATAGGTGATTTGTGTCTCGCCTGCAAGGCAATCTCGAACCCTGCCCTACTAGAGATGCTTCATATCCATAAGTCTAATGTCTCGTACATTACCAGATCAAAAGGCCTAAATCTAATATGCAACATTAACAAATTCTGCTGGAGAGACAGGTTTGTCTCCCAGAGGCTGCCCCGTATATGAAATAGACTAGCCATACAACCAAAGTACATCGCTGACCCTCTTCAAGAACAACCTTGATGAGTGGATGGGAAACCACAAATTTTTTTCCAGCAGTTCCACTTGTGTCCCTCATTGACAGGAGTGACAGGTGCTGATTGAGGTTTCTTTTTTGGGAATAAACTCTTGGCTAGGCTTGTAAGGCCCCAGGGCCATTAACATAGTAACATCCTATGCTCCTATGATCCTATGATAGACTGCAGGCAGGCTGTGCACATAGTGTACCTTGACCTTGCCTAGGCATTCAATACCACACCACATGCAAATATAGTAAACAAGCTGAAGGACCTCCAAAGTGACCCATATGTGGTTAGGTGGCTAGGCAAATGGCTTAGGGACAGGACTCACACAGTTAGAGCAGGGAGTGTGTCCTCTGAGAACATGATGGTGACCAGTGTAGTTCTTTGAGATCTGTGCTGGGACCTCTGCTATTTGGTATCTACTTCTCAGATCACCATATATCAAATGAGGATCTCTGGTTAACATAGCTTCAGATGCTAGTTTCTGTTTGTGTTTAGCTTTGATCTTCCTGATAGTAGCTATTACTTCTTTGCTGATTTTGATAAGGTCTTTAAAATGGGTGGATTTAGATTTATTATAGGACTGTGGAAGTTTGTTCCCTGTTATAAAGCTTATTTACAATGGTGGACCACCAGAGTGGTTTGTTTTTGAATCTCCAGGTATATGTGTTTCTAGTAGGGACTGACATATTTAAGCACCTCTCCAGGGGGGAGTAGAAATCCATGGCATCTTAGGCTGCATGAGGGATGACGATATTACAAGTAAATTTTGAAAGCACATCATAGAGTTTGAGTAGGTTTGTTCTTTCAAAGTCCTTAGATTTGACCAAGGATATGATATTATAGGAGTGGTACATAAGGGGGATATAGAAAAGGAAAATGTTTGATATGTTTGCTGCCCCTCTCCCTTTGAGGATAGTTAGCTTATTGCTCTAAGACATTATCACTTATTGAGCCCAGGAATCTTCCCGCATACCTAGCATTTTTGGTACAGTTGCACCAGTTTAATAATGCATAGCTAAAATCAGCCAAATGAAAGGTATGGTTCATTATGGGTACTTCATAAAGCATATACAGGAATCTGACATGGTTCATAGTTAAGTACTAGGCTAGCTGCCCTTGCAGGCTATTTTAAGATTTTAAGATTAGCCAATTTCCCTTTCAAAGGTGAGAATCAAACCCTGTGCTTTGTATTTATGAGGTAAACACCATATCCATTATGCCAACACCCAACCCCCTGATCATCTTGATATGCAGTGGGAGTCTTGTAGCAGGTAAAAAGAATGACAATTTGTTTTGTTTAGGGTATGTTGGAGTTCAATGAGTTCAGTTTTTAAGTCTCTGGGAGCTGCCAGGAGGTGATATGTTTACTGACAAGTATGGAAACACCTGCATACTTTTCCCTTCTGGTCTGAATGCATGTTAAGTGCTAAACCAAGATAAGAAGGGAGTTCTGTCTTTACAATGAAACCAGTTCTCAGTCATGACACATATATAGATGTGTTCAAGTTGTAGGAGAGGCTCAAGATCAGGCAATTTATTATTTAGACTTCTGGCATTGAAAAAAAAATCTTGATATAGTTAGAACTCAGACCTCTCAACTGTCCCTATTTTGTAGGGACAGCCCCTGATGTTTCTCAAAGTTTTGTTCCATTTTTCCCAAAAATTGGAAATCATTTGAGAATTTCTAAATAGAACTTGAATTTGCTGTAATTTTGTCTACTACATTGAGATGTCCAGTAGCTGGACTCTACCTAAAAATGTCAGTATGGAGATAGAAATGCTTTGGCTGGTTGACAGATGCCATGGAATGAGACATGCAAGCTGACCTCTGTGAAGCAAGTCAATCTACCATCTCATTCCAAGCTAACACATACTGTATTCATTTTATGAGGAACTTCTTTGGACAATACAGTTTCTGCATGATCATGGTCAATTATATACTAATGGCAGCATTGTACTCAATGATGGTTCTAATGGGGGCCAAATACAAATGAACAATTACCTTCTTGGACCTACATGCCATGCCGTTGCTTATAAGCTGAGTAACATAGAATGATTTCCTTACTATCTTAGACACATGTTGGTGAAAAAACAGGTTACTATCCACATACATCCACAAATCCCTGCCTACTGGATCCACTCTTATGGGTGTGTTCTCAATGTGGTAGTTTTCTAGGGTGGCCAACTTCCCAAAGGGTACTATTATGAATTTCTTGGCATTGAGTTTTAAGCCATGGCTTTGGCACCAGTCATTTTTCTGTGTTAGTACTTCCTGTAGGATGTTAGTGTCTTGGGCAGATTCTGTGACTTCTCCTAGTTTGCAGTCATCTGCAAACGTGGGTAGCCAAATGTCTTTGACTTTGGGTTTGACATTTGAGAAATAAATGCCAAAAAGGAGTGATGGGCCCAGCACAGAGCCCTGAGGGACTCTGCTAGTAACTGGCTTCTCTGTGGAGGTGGTCTCTTCTATCCTAATTTCCTGGGTCCTATATGAGAGCCAGCTGGCTACCCAGCACATAAATGGAGTTAATGCCTAATTCTGTGAGTTTGCTTACAATTCCAGAGTAGGATATTGTATCAAGTGCCTTAACCAGGTCAAGGTAGGCAGTATATATTGCCTTTCCCTCATC
Source organism: Protopterus annectens (assembly GCF_019279795.1). Lineage (NCBI taxonomy): Eukaryota > Metazoa > Chordata > Ceratodontiformes > Protopteridae > Protopterus > Protopterus annectens. Next base: position 1,729,565,365 of record NC_056735.1, on the reverse strand, counting down.
CATTGCCTTGGTGGTCTTTTCAAAGACATCCACCAGGTTGGGTAGGCATGATCTAAGCTTTTGGTTACTGGCTAAGGCACTTGCCTCCCCCATAATGCCTTTTTAGACATGGTCTCAAGAACAAAATTTCCAGCGTGAAAATATTACTTACAAATAAATTAAAAGTTATGATGCTAAATGCTAGGAGTTTAAATCAGAAACTACACTCTCTGGAATCACTCCTCTCCCTGGAGGATGTTGATGTCTTAGTTCAGGGCCACAGACAGCACCCCAGTCTTGCAATGCTACAATGCCTTCCACACTTTCAGATCGCAAAATGAACATGTGAGAGCCAAAGGAGGAAGAGTATCTATCTTCATCAAAGCTAAATACACCTCTAGACCAGTTAGACAGGAAAACTCCATGGAGTTACTCCAAGTAGAACTAACTGTGAGTAAGACCCCCCCTTCAAGTCATCATTAGCTATAGGCCTCCTTCAATGTAGCAAGATACCCACACTGCTTATTTGGACCTACTTGAGTCAATCAAATTACAACCAAACACTCTTGTCATGGGCGATTTTAACTATCCCTCCATTGACTGGGAAACTTATGCAAGTACCAACATGCTCACAGAAAGGTTCCTGGACTTTGTTAACACTAATGCCTGGGAGCAAATAGTATGGGACCCCACAAGGGGCTCAATTATTCCTGACCTGGTCCTCACCAACATGGGTAACCATTACACCACCACAACTACAGGACCCTCACTGGTTAAATCTGATCACAAATCAGTCACATTTGAAGCAGCTATAACACCTGAACCCCTTTTAGATGAAATCAGGCTAAATAATTTCACCAAAGCTAATTATACCCTCCTATGGGATGGCATAAATAAGTTCCAAGCTCCTGTTCCCACAGATGGCATTGACAACTATACTAAGGTATTCACAAATTCCCTGTACAAACACTTACTCAAATGTATTGACACAGCTGTACCCAATAGGGTCAAAACAAGATCCTCAAGAAAAAAAAACAAGCCTTCCTGGTGGACATCTAGCATTAATAAGTTATACAACAAGAAGAAGAAGTTGCTGTCTAAGAATAAAAAGAGAGGTCCCAGTACTGGAAGAACACCCTCCTCTGCTTGAACAAACAAATAAGACTGAAAGAAAACAGCATTCTGTCTCCATTTAAACTGTTGTTAGCATGATTATTAGCTTGAATAAAAAGCTGAAAGAATGATATGAAATATAAAGGGTTAATTTAGAAATAGTATAAAATGCTGAAAAAATAAAAAGTAGTAAGTGTGCTGGCATAGCTTAGATTTTGGCATCCATGTAAAGGAGTATGTTATTGAGAAACAAAGTCTGTAAAAATAACTGCGCAGATGGCAGCTGGAAGGACATCAATGATGTAAAGAGATGTAACATCAAGCTTCACATAGTGCTGGAACCCCAAATTTCAGATAATGCACAACTGAGTTTCCATGGATCGTCAAACTACAAAGAACCAAGGACAAGGGAACAAAGAAAACTGTTATACAAAGAAAGAACTGTTTTACATCAGACTTTGTGAAAAATATCAGACCTTTTAGTATAAATATGACTGTGCATAAACAAGCTTTGGGAATTTCCCATAGAGAGCTGACAGCATCTGTGTTGCATGCTTGTAGATCCAAAAGGAAAATGTAATAGCAACAGCCCTTAATTACGCTGATAGGAAATAATTTAAGACATACTATCCTACATTTAGAAATTGATTAAGCGTACACAGCACAAACTTTCATTCAGTTAAAGCAAGGCACTTAGGGACTAAAACCATTTCATATAACAAAACAGTTCTACAGATTAAAAAGCAAATGAGAATAGTTAAACACAGTAAAGACATGACGTCACAAGACTGACATGCATGTATTTTATTTTCACCTAAAGTGCAGCAACACGCAGACAACAGCAAATGTAAATCATGTAAATATATTTGTTTTAAGCATGTGTTAGTTATAATAGCATAAAAAATAGCACAGACTCCAACAAAAACAGTATTCTAAAGCAATATTATGCATAGTTAGGCAAATTAAGAGTTTTACAACTGCATTCTAATATCAAGTTGCAAGTATATTAATGAACTTGTGTTACATATATTAATGAATGACTGAAGGTACAAGTAAGTGCTAAAGGAGTTAAGGGTTAATCGTATGGAATGTGCAGAAAGAAAAAAAGTAAGTAATGTGAGCTCAAATCTTTCCAGGCTGGAGTGGATAGTTACAATGAATGTTGTATAACATAAAATGTTACTAGTACTGAAATTTATAAGTTCAAGGAAACAAGACTGGTTGCCAGGCTAAATGTCTTACGTTTTTCTAAAACACTATTGTTAAGTATTCACATACAGCATTAAGCAAAAAGCACAAAAGTCTAATCCTGTTTAGTAATTGTAATAAGATGTCACAATTGTGCATACATGTCATTAATAATATGTTTGCAAGTAAATACTACACCAAGTACAGTCAGTACATGGGCTATGGTATGCAGTTAAAATAAATTATGCACGTCCCTTTACAAAAAGGGAGGGTATGAATAGCTAGTAGTAACAGTAAATGTCTTTTCAAAATAGGTAAAAGCAATTCTTACTATAACTTTCACAGTACAGGCAACAGCAAAAGCTTTATAAAAATATTTTCTGTTTTTAAAAATGGCCAAAAAAAATAAGCAAATGTGTAAGACCAAAGTGTCACAGTCTAGGTAACAGCCAAAAGGCAAGCATACATTTAATTCTCATAGCATAAAACAAATAAACAATACTGCAATAAAATGATGTATACTACAGGGGGAAGGGCATGCTTTCAATTTTACACTAACTGTGTAAACAGTACTGCAAAAGGGACTTAAAAGTACAAAGTGTTAATATGTTTCAAGTAATGTCATTAGCAGGCTTCAGTTTAATGCTAAGTTTAAAAATTGGACTGAGTGTACATTACAGTCATGTATATACAAATACAAAAACAATCTGTACAAGCAAGTGTATTCTGTACAGTATATAGTAAATGGTTTATCTATGTAAATAGAGTAACAAGTCAAAGCTTGACATTTGTGACATATGTGTGTTTTTTTTCAAAAAACAAGACTGCAATGGCTTTGTAATAAAATACTCAAGCATTGTCAATAAATCACTGTATAGGACATCACTGTATAGAGTCATATTCAGATTACTCCAGTTCTAATAGTAATGGTTGCCATCATTGTGTTGACAATATTAAACTGTGTTAACTTAGTGTATCAAAAAAAAATAAAGGTTTTGTTTCCCAATGTGTTTCTAGTTAGTAGCAATATAACTTGACTAAAAAGTACATACTAATGTAGACAGTTTGAATTTAAAATAAAACAGAGGGAATGTATAGAGTGATAAATATGTTTAAAAATGTATAAATGGATGTGCACATCTATTTGCTAGTTAGATGCATATACACATCTGTTGCTATAATATATGTAGAAATAATATAGTTGTTTGCTAGCATACATATATTCTGGTACAGCTTGAGACAAGCTGAATGTTCAGTGTCTGGAACATGCTTCAAGGACTATAGATAAAAATGCAGCTGTGAGACAAGGCATGCAGCATTCAACACAGACATCTGCATTTCATTTGCATCATTCTGAACATCAAAACAGAGGGAATTACAATATTTCACAAATAAAACTTAGTTGGGAAATTGCTACACAAAATAGCACACAAGACAATTTCATTTGTAAAAAGCATACAGTATGTATGTTTGCGAGGATAACATTTAACACAAATATAAAAGCATTTTTAGCTAAACAAGGTCAGGCATACATAAAAGTAGAGAAAAAATCAAAGACTGACATAAACATTTCAATAAACAGCTCTATCTCTATTAGATGCTGTACATTGCCTCAAAAATGTAACAGTTCTGACAAGGGAAGACATGCAAAAATGTCAGTGTGTAGACAATAACACAAAAATAAGAATAAACTCAACGGGGGAAAGAAGGGTATGATTTCTATTTGTATAAACAACACAGCAATACAAAGAAAAGGATCATGGGTTGAAATACTTACCATTTTAGGTAACAGGCCAGTAGTTCATACAGATCAAATGGTAAAAATACCATCCACTTTTACTATGATAGGACAACAGTACCAAAAAAGAATATTGCACTTCAATATTACATTTCCAAGTTTTAAAGGTACCAAATGCAGACTTAAAAGAGCTTGGTATAAAAACTAGTAGGACAAAATATCTCGCAGATTGTACATTTACAAGTACAAGAGAATCCTACTATTTAGTAAGTCATTACAAGTATCTTTGATAGACAAATTACAATTTAGTACTAATATATCTAAATTTGTAAAGTGAACAAAATGTTGTGTAAATAGACAATATTGCCTTCAAATTTCAAAATGTTTATTAAAGTGGCACCACAGTTTGTATGTGTGGTTTCAAATAACCCAGTGTTAATAGTAAAAGACAAAAAACAGAAGCTGACACTGTCCATAATTGGTGGGACATATTCATAAGATGGTCATCATCTGGGACCAAATTGCTAAACTGGTTAATACATCCTGTGTTAGTAGTTTTAGGGGTCATAATAATAATAATGACAGCTTGGAACTGTTTTATATGCTGCAGGTTACAAAGAGTTGCAATAACTCACAAGTTATGATTGCAAATATGAGCAAAGTGGTAAATGCTGTAAATAGCAATGCTGATGAAACAAATGCAGTCTTTTCTTTAAATGAAGTTTAGTCCGTTCCTCCAAAAACAAAAAAAAATAAGGGGGACCTGAAAGCAAATAGTATTCCGTCTCCATTTAAACTGTTGTTAGCATGATTATTAGCTTGAATAAAAAGCTGCAAGAATGATATGAAATATGAAATATAAAGGGTTAATTTAGAAATAGTATAAAATGCTGAAAAAAATAAAAAGTAGTAAGTGTGCTGGCATAGCTTAGATTTTGGCATCCATGTAAAGGAGTATGTTATTGAGAAACAAAGTCTGTAAAAATAACTGTGCAGATGGCAGCTGGAAGGACATCAATGATGTAAAGAAATGTAACATCAAGTTTCAGATAGTGCTGGAACACCATGTTTCAGATAATGCACGACTGAGTTTCCATGGATCATCAAACTACAAAGAACCAAGGACAAGGGAACAAAGAAAAACTGTTATACAAAGAAAGAACTGTTTTACATCACACTTTGAGAAAAATGTCAGACCTTTTAGTATAAATATGACTGTGCATAAACAAGCTTTGGGTATTTGCCATAGAGAGCTGACAGCATCTGTGTTACATGCTTGTAGATCTGAAAAGAAAAATGATAGTAAAGCGTATTATCTGAAACAGTTACCCTCCTGTATTTATTGTACTCAGTACAATACAGTAATAAGACTAGTTCATTACAATAACTAGTTAAATGAACTGTGATATGCATGCATGTAAATGCAAGTAACAGCGAGAAACAAACAGGAAGACATCATATAATTTTTCAAAGACAACTTGTAAAATCCTCTAAGGGCAAATTCAAAAAAATGTAGCAATCATAGCTAAGGATAACCATAAGGCATTCTTCAACTATATCCATACCTAAAATGTAGGACTCAGACATTTGCTAAACTAGCTGTGGATGGCATCACACACATTGATCCTGTGAAAATAGCTAACCTATTAGCCAACGGGTTTGGCAAAAATTTCATCCCCCTGTCCCCTCCAAACATTCCATAAAGCATTCCCTCTACATCTCCCCACCTTAAATTTCCAAAAAGCAAGTCATTAATGCTCTCTCCAAGGCCAAAAGCACAGCCTCTATAGGACCAGATGGCATCCCAGGTTGTGTTTTAAATGGTCTGAAACTTGAGTTAGCAACTCCATTAGTTACTCTCTTCAACCACAGCCTGAGTACTGGTTTTATCCCTGCCGAATGGAAAACAGAAACTGTCATCCCTTTTCATAAAGCGGTACACCAACAGACCCTGGAAACTACAGACCCATAAGCTTAAACAGCCTTATATGTAAGGCCATGGAATGAATCATCATGGACCTTATAAATAAGGATATAGGTGATCTCCAAACCCTTGATCTGACAGTTTGGTTTTGTCAAAGGCAGGTCATGCCTGTTAAACCTGGTGGACTTCTTCCAAAACATGACCAGAGCCATAGATGAAGGCAAATCTGTGCATACAGCCTACCTGGACTTAGCCAAGGTCTTTGACACAATCCTACATTCGGGCATCATTGATAAACTCTCCCAGTTGAATATCAACCCTTACCTCATCAGGTGGGTTACTAACTGGCTCACCAACAGATCACACTTAATGAAAGTTGGGGACTTTAACTCAACCAGCAGACCTATCACCAGTGGGGTTCCACAGGTTTCAGTCCTGGGCTCCCTATTGTTCGGAATATACTTTTCAGAAGTTCAGGCCAAAACAGAGGGGCTGTGGCTGACTAAGCTTGCTGACGACTGCAAGTTAGGTGCAATTGATGAATCTCCAAATTATGTCAATATACGTAAAGAGGGACTTACACAAACCAATGACTGGTGCCAAAGCCATGGACTCAAATGCAGAGCTAAAAAATGCATTGTCATCCCCCTCTGTAACAATGACATCCCTGCAGACTATAATATACATAATAATAATACCCTAAGTAACTACTCAGTAGTGAGAGACTTGGGAATGCAAGTTGACTGTAGCCTAAACTTTGACCACCATATGTCTGCTGTGGTAAGGAAGACATTCTACATCACACATCTCATTAGCAAAGGCATTGCCTCAAGAGTGAAACAGGTCATAACATGCTTGCACTCAACCCTCGTCAGGCCAATAATTGAGTACAATGCTCCCTTTGGTATGTACCTTTCCAGGCACCTGCAGCAACTTCAGAGACCTAAGAAATTTCTAACCAAGAAAATTCAGTGTCTCCAGCACATGTCATACATTGACAGAATGAAGTCACTGGCACTGTACTCAGTAGCGTACAGACTACTTTTTAGAGACTTGTGCCTGGCCTGCACAGGAATCTTGGATCCAAACTAATGGAAATGCTGCACATCCATAAGTCAAATGGGACAAGAGTTGCCCACTCCAGGGACCTTAACTTGGCCTGCAACATAAGTAGGACCTGCTGCAGAGACAATTATATCTCTCAGAGGTTGCTACTCTTCTGGAATAGGCTACCAATTCACATCAAACAAAGCCCCTCTATGACCCTGTTTAAGTGTAGCCTGATGACTGGATGGGAAATTGTAAATTCCTGCTGGGGATTTCACCTTTGACCCTCCCAGATATGGGCAGTTGTTGCTAAGTAAGATCTTGAGTTTGGAAAAAAACAGTATTATATTGGGTACACACAGCTAGGCTTATAAAGACCTTCGGGCCAATAGCCCAGTAACCATCTATGAACCTATGATCTGCTTTTGATGAAGCTAAACTGGACTGGATCCAGTTTCTCAAGGCTTTCTATGTATCATTAATCATTTCCATGATAATTTTTTCTAAGGTTTTGCATATGAAACTAATCAGACATATGGGGCTGTAGTACCCAGGGTCGATTGATGGACTGCCCTTGTGCACAGGGATAACCATTGTAGTCCACCATTCATGTGGCACAAAGCCTGTCTGGAAGCTATAGTTAAATAGTGACTCCAGAGGTCCAAATAGGTCATACTTCAGGCTATTTAGGAGGTATCCTGAGATATTATTGGGGCCACATTAATGCAGTGTTTTAAGCCTTACAGAGCACATTTAGGACCTGCTCCCTAGTGATAGCTGGAGGGGTTATGCTTTATGGTATTACTTGGTAGGGGCTGTGCAAGAGAGGAGACGACAAAGCTAGAGCTGAATTTGAAGGCTAGCAGATTTGCTGTATCTTCCAGCTCAGTGTAAGTGGCTCCATTAACAATTGGTTCTGTGCACTGTTGTGCACCGCCCTTGAAGTTTTGGACACAGCTAAAGAAAGCCTTGCGGGTGTTCTTGGCCTGGGAGGCTAACTTTACCTCAAAATTGGCTTTGGTAGACTTAATTTGTCCTCTTGTTTCTTTAGCATGATGAGAGAGCTTTTATCCTGTTGGGCGTTGTTCTTCCTAATTTTAATTATGACATTTTTCTTTTTGTTTAACAATCTGTCTGTTTGGATTCCACTATGGTGGTTTGTTTTTTGAGTTTATTGTCGATTTGTTTCTGGTAGGTACATCTGTCTCTTTGAATATATTAATATGATTGTACAGGTTTTCTGTGTACAATTCTTCATAGGCAGCTGGGCTGTCTGGGTTTGAAGGGGCTTGACATTTTGTCAGGTAATCGCTTAATAATAGGTAGTTTGCCTTAGAGTAGTTCCTGTTACAGGGTTTTCTGAGGTCACAGCATTTTTATTTCAAAAGAGGCAACTTTATGGTCTGACCTTAGCAGAGAGGACATTACACTGGGGGGGGGGGGGGGGGGGCAGAATTCTCCCATATTTGTGAGTACAAAATCCAGTATGTTTGCACCCCTAGTAGTTGTATGGACTAACTGGTCCACAGTGTTTATATTTCCAAAGTTCAGGAATTTTTCAGCTTGCAATTTTACTGTCATGTAGGATTCCCAGTAACAGATCAAAAAGGCAGTAGAAATGAACAGCCTGAAACAGCTTAAGCAACAAGTATGGTAAGGTGAAAAGTAGTAAGTAGGAGAAAATAAAACAGCCAGTACAACAACAGTAATTATACAGTGTTAACAGTATACTGCTTCTCAGGATGCGGTTAAGGTTAACTAATAACAGCTGTGTGCAAATGCAGCCATCTTACACAGTAACACTAAAAAGCTGAAATGAGAACACTGGTCAATAGTTAAAAAAAGTTGGTTTAGGTCACCTGGAAGGAGAATTTCAGAAAAAGACCACTGGGACTCACTAATGAAATGAGACTTGCAATGCTGAGTCCCAAAAATGGCAAAAAAGGGCTAAAAAAACAGAAGAGTGAATGCCAAACATCACTCTTTTCCTTTAAACATGCATTTTTTTCTGGGACAAGACCCCTTGCACCCCCTAGTATGGGGAGCAATCTCCATATACCCCCTGAACTTATATATACCAGTTCTGAGATCACCACAGCTTGAAGAAAAAGGAATATTCCAAGAAATATCAATCTCAGATTTAGTATATAACAAATTTGGATTTTGGGCCATTCATTCTCCATATTCCAGGACTTGACATTTTCAGTTCTTACATTTTGAATGGTTAACAGCTACTGGCCAATACACAGTGTGAATTATTGTGGCACTGTGCAATGCATAACATCATATAATTCTGCTCAAATGAAGTTAAATCAAGCAATGCAACAGAATGTATAGACAGTCAGTAGAAACACAATGCTAGCTCGCTTCCACTAAACAATAGATCAGGACACTGCAGATTTCCCTTGTTTCACATGAGTAAATTTGCTAAGACAGTTCTAAACTTTTTTGGCAAGACATATATGGTGCTAAGACTAAAGTGCCTTGAAATATTCATGAATCTATGAATAAAATACTGGCAGGTAACACAAGTTAATATTTCATGTTTTTTCCATATAACTGTTATAAAGAAATATGTAACCGTTAAGTGGTTGTATAACATCTGAGCTGTGCTGTCAACACAATTAGAAAATGTACCCTTGTGGATTGTGATTTATTAGTAGCCTGCCTAGATGTGTTGGAATCACCGCTGTGAAAGGGTGCATGTATTTTTAGGATGTAATTTTTAAAGGCCTGGATGTATATTTTTGGTGAATACTGTGATAGTGAATGCTTTATTCATATTTGTATATAGTCACTGTGATTTATTCCTCACAGACTTTTAGACGCTGCTCTGTTGGACACGATTTTGTCATTTTGAGTTGGATAGCTGTCTCTGTTTTTTGCATGCATATGCATTATCAGTGCAAAATAATGCAACATTTGCTGGCATGGATTAATATTTTGCTTAGTAATGTTACAGTTGGCATAATTAGCATAACATGAGTTAAATGGACTTAATTAGTTTTACAACTGCACATTTACAGCACAGTTTATTATAACTATTTCATGAGTGTCCATCTTGGCTAAGGCTGAAGATGTTGCAAGATATGTCTTTCAAACATTCAGTACAGACATGCCTTTTACTGAAGATTTACTCAGACATGTCGGTTGGCAACTGAAGTAAATGGCTACACTCCATAAAGTCTGATGTCTTGAATACAAATAATAATGTTTGGCACTGGATGTTTCAATACAGGCTGGGTGTCATTTGAATAAACAGTGTTCACATCATGAATTACCATTTTTGCATAATCAAAGTACATTGGAGAAGATATACTCCAATGTATGTACATATATTGTGTTGAAGTATTTTCAACTACGTGCAGCAAATCATGTTGGTTTATGTAAATGTACATACTTATAAATATTTAATACTGGCTACATTGCTTTTATTAGAACGCATCTATCATGAAACTGGCAAACTGTCATGCAACAACGTTATTCATGGAAATCTAATTGTTTTACGACTGAAATGTATATTCATAAGGCTATATGAGGATGCAGCCTACATACAGGTAAATGTTTTTAACTGTGGATGCAGTGATCAGCTATACTAATTTCCTGTGATATGCAAATAATGTGTTAATTTAAATATTCTGTTCATTTTATAGTTTCATAAGTAAGTACTAGGCTAGCTGCCCCTGCAGGCCATTTTAAGCCTAGCCAGGTTCCCTTTTTATACTTGAATCAACCTATCCCATTTGGTAAGATATTGGCCTTACCCATCCCATGGTTGATAATTATATATTACCCCTAATGATAATAAAAATCATCAAGCTATAAATAATTTGAGGAGATCCATACATGGGATAAAGCATTTAAGAGCTGTCTCTGTCCATTAATAGTACAGGGGGCAATCATGGCATAAATTTAGATGCCTATATGCACCAAAGTAATGATATTAAATATAAGTTGAGATGGTTATATTTACATCTGTGTAGGACAAATGCTTATGGTCATGATGGAACTTAATTGGGTGACCATGGAGGTAAAGGTGAGAGATTAGAATGAAGTTGGGCATTCATATAATGGACATCCATAAGACTAGAGGAAGTGAATGAGGCCTATATGAAGGACGGGTGATAGGTAACAATGTGGGTGTAGAAGACCAACATCAGACTGAAGAGTATTATGCCAGTGAGTTTTAAACACAGAAAGTATATAGATTTCAGGTATGTTTCACAAAAGAAGATGAAGGGTGGTCAAAAATCTCCAACTTTATATCTTGGATGGAAGTAATATTAGAGACCCAAAAATACTTCTCAAAGCAAAGAAAAAATAGTTCTTCCAAGTTTTCCCACATGATTTAAAGGGAGTGTACAACATTGGAATTTGCAGAAGTCAAAGGGTATTTTGAGATGCACAATATGGTACAATATTATGGGAAGGGTTACAAAATATGCTACAGTATTGAGGAAGAGGGGTTACAAATGAAACTGGTCAGATTCCTGCTATACAAAGTAGTGCACAGATAAGATAGCATACTATTATATATCAAGCAATTGTAAGCCACAATAAATAACAAATGTCTCTAATAAATGGATGCCTGGTATGCATTCATTAATTTTAACAATTCTTACATTGTCACTTTGTTCAGTGGATGCACTAGGATGAGGACTGGCAACATGGCCAGGCTTTAGGCATCATTCAGCCAGGGAATCTTTTCCAATGTATGTTTATTTATTTGTTTGTTTGTTTAATTGTTTGTTTATTTATTTATTTGTGCATTCATTCATTCAGTTTGTTTATTTAGAAGCAAATAAATATACATTGGAAAAGACGTGGCAGGGCATCCTACAGGAGTGCTAATTTACTCTTCTTAATTTTCTCAGCTTTCTGCTATATTCAACACATGTTCTAGACAATGAATGTGAGTACCTTTGAGGCTGTCCCTTTCGCTGTCTAAATTTTGGATTGGATGGAGCAGAAAGTTCTGAAATTTTGAAAAATGGAGTAGATATGATGGCTATAATGAAAACAGAAACTGTGCAGTGATGCAGCAGTTAGTGTTGTTTCCTTACAGCAAGAGGTTCTCTGGTTCAATTCTTGGCTGGGGTGCCTTCTGTGTGGAGTCTGCATGTCCTCCCTGCATTTGTGTGGGTTTCCTCTGGGTGCTCCGGTTTTCTCCCACATTCCATCTGGAGCATTTCTCCCTGGGTCTCCACTGAAAATAGACTCTGTCCCTTCAGACTTTCCTGGTAAACAAATGTTAAATAAAATAAATAAATAAAACAGTAGTGAAAATCCATAGCAGTTGGCACTGTGATGGCCTGCAAGAAAACATTATGGTTGGGGTGCAACACATTCAGGGTAGTCTAGATTATAGCACATTAGTTTTGTATGGGCAATTGATGGCTTTGAATGACTAACATGTATTTGTATGAAGCAATTTAGTATGCTTTACTGCAGCTGGTTACTTTGTGTTTATGTGAAACAGAGCTGAAATAAATTACTGTGACCATTACTTGTTTATTTTTAATTGTATTACAGTCAGACATCTAAGATATACACAGTCAACAAGGGGGTATGATTATTAGGCACTGAGGCTATCTCTAGATGAAAATGGCTGTCAATGCTGTTGCTTGCCAAGTTAAACAGTCATTATGTTGGATTTACAAGACTAATATGTGTTTCAAGCTGGAATACTTTATTGTGACTTGTTACTTTGTATTTGTATGAAAAAGAAATGGCATACATTGTTGTGGCCATTTTTTTTATTTCAGTTAGACACTTTCGGTATATACAGTCAACAAGGTAGCTATAATAGCCATGTATGTGCAATTATGTGACCCTGATGTCACTTGCTTAAATTACACTGTCATTATTTTGATTTTACAATTTCAATTTGGGTCTGTACAAAGCAAGTTGGGATACTTTACTATAGATACCATTTATGTGAAACAGTAGTTGAAAAAATAATTGTGGCCATTTGTACACCATCAACAAAGTAGTTATAATACTTGGATAAAGAATGGCTATAACAGCTGGATAATTTACTGTAGCTACTGTTTATGTGAAAAAACTTGAAAGTCATTACTGTGATCATTATATTTAACTACAGTTATACACCTGAGATGTACTTAGGCAGCAAAGTGGCTATACTTGCTGGGTACTCCATCTGCCATAAATGAGAGTGACCGATCTTGCTTTTATGATTAAGTTAAACAATCATTAATCTGACTTTGCAGGAATATTGTGTCATTGTGTGAAGCAATAATTTGATACAGCTATATTTTAACCACACTTAGAGAGCTGAGGAGTACACAGTCAACAAAACAGCTGTAATTGATGAGTGCATTGGCTGTACGTGGATAAAAGTAACTTACCTTTGCTATTGCTTGACTACACTAAACAGTCATTGCTATGGTGTGGTCAGAGCAGTGTCACATAATGTATTATATTTGATGGCTCACTGTGGGAGGTATTGCAGTGCATCTAAATGTGATAAGTTGGTCATAATTACTTTAAGTTTACATCACAGTCACACATTAGGATTGTACACAATAAGTGGATGTTTCTGGTGGTCTAGACAGGATATGAGCAAAAGAACTGATTATTGACAGTGAGTGTTCCATTGCTGTCTGAAATGTTTTGGTTCTATGGTTGTGTTATTAGCTATAATTCCTTTTACATGGATTTTGCATGTTGTACCTGTCTATGTTTGGCTTTTATCCAAGTACTTTGGTCTCTTCCAATACCCCAAAACATGTTGCAGGTGAATTGGTATTCTTCCAGTTTTCCTGTAGAAATGTTTCCAGAGTTTGTGTGTGTGTGCATATGAATGTGTGTGTGTGTGTGTGTGTGTGTGTGTGTGTGTGTGTGTGTGTGTGTGTGTGTGTGTGTGTGTGTGTGTGCGTGTGTGTGTGTGTGTGTGTGTGTGTGTGTGTGTGTGTGTGTGTGTGTGTGTATGTTTCTGTGTGTGTGTGTGTATGTATTTCTGTGTGCATGTATGTGCACATCTTGTGATAGACCAATGGACCTAGCTTGTGAAAGACAATGCCAGCATGTGTGTACATGTGTAAAAATCTGTGTGAAATTATAAAATCACATATTTTATCTGTCCTCACACACAATATTGGGGAGAACTTATGACTAGAAATAAAAAAAGAACAATTTGTAAGCAATTATCTTTAAAAACAAGGTATAAAATACTTCTGATGGTCTTCTGGCCTATAGACCTCATAGCTGTATAAGGGAATTTTGACATAGTCTTAGTAAGGCTTCATCATTAACCTCTGCTCTAGACCTCACCTAATTTAAATGTGATCCTTTTCAGACACATGCACAGAGGATCACAATAGCTTGTTTTTGGGATGGCTGGGGGCAAAATGGCCATTACTTATTTAACATTTTCATAATCAGACATCAGAAGTGGCCACAAAAGGTTGGTAGATCATTAATTTTCAATGTCCTCACCATCAAACAGACATGCATACAGGTAGCTATCTTTTGAGGGCAGTGGTAAGGAGGTGTACTTTGTATAAACAGCAGACAGCAACAATTTGAAATATATGACTGTGGCCATTTGTTCTTTCATTTTCAACCCAAGCTGAATAAGAAGGTGCACAGAAAGTGACTATCTTGTTTTTTTTTTTTTTGGAGGGGGGAAGACAGGCACTATTCCCAGATTCCCAGATAAGGTTTAAATATTCTTGCAAGCATTTGACTCTGCATAATATTGGGAACTACTGTTTTGTTAGCTTTGAACATTGTCTTGGACACAACTTGTTTCTCCCTTGAAAGAAAAAAAAATAAGACTGAATTTCTTTCCTCACTCGTGATTTTTGTTCTGGCTGTCATTGGAACTAAAAGTTGGAAAAAACTCTACAAATGTACCTCAGCACATGTTGACCCCATGGCTTCTAGAAGTCTAGTTGCACCCAGACTCCAACTTAATTCATTTATTTCTCTCACAGTTATTACAGTGCAGTCTTGGCCACTTAGGGTGTGTTGAAACGATAGATGAAGAAAATGAAGAATAAGACAGTGTTAAAAAACACGAGCACATTGATCTGTCTGGATTATGTGGGGAGGTCAGGAGGTCAGGATGGGCAAAAACAAGAGAACACCAGGGATGATGTGGGAGGGAACAAATGAGCGATGAGTGGACTCCATTTGACCTAGGGTCAGCCCTGACTGGCAACTGTATGCAAATTAAACTGATGTCATCTTCTAGGAAGATGATGTTGAGAAAACTGAGAGAAAGGCTGGAGACCTTTCTAAGTGACAGCAGTGCTAATGGAACAAGCCATCCTGCATACACTGCTAAGAAAAGTCATGCAAACATTATGTGTGTGCATGCACCTGTGTAAGAGAAAAGCTGGATGTGGGAGGGTCAGTGGATAGTGTGTGCCATGCGTAAGGTCTTTGAATCTGTAACATGCAGAACACTGCTTTGTAAGCTCTGAGTTCTATGAGTAGGACATAAACATATCAAACTGGTTGCTGGATGAATGTGCATAGGAGTGAATTTAAGTGTTTGGTAAGTGGCCAGTGCTGTGCTGTACTCATTCTTGCTGGGACACTAAAAATTCATCATAGTTCTCTCTGATAAAATATAAATTGTGAGTAGCAAACTGCACTTTTTGTCAAATGAGTATAAAAATCAAGACAGTAGTCCTGGATGTGGGATTATGAATAAAATGTGACATTAAGCTCCTTTAAAAGTTGCCACTGTGCTTGCAACTGAACAATGCAAACCAGTGTGGTCTCCTGTATTTTTATGCTATAACCAAATATAATGTATAAACTATGGAACAGGAAATTACCTGAGGCTGCAGCAGTCAATGTCTGTCAACCCCAAGTCTGAAGGTTTGCTGTGTTATGTATACTGGATAATAACTGTATGGTACACTTGTGTTATCACATCTAGACTAATGAGTCTATTTCATGACACAGTAATGTTCACATTCAGTTTAACTGGAAAGCATCCAAAGATGGGAAATGTGAGACATTATGGTGATAAGGGAGATGGGTGTGTACAACAACTGGATTTGTTAAGGTGCTTTTCCTTAGGTAGTAGGATTTTGGTGGTGGGTATGATATAAGTGCACAAGGTGTTATATGTTATTATTGCAGGGGTGGAATGGAGGCACATGAAAACAAAGATGGAGGATGAATCAAAACAGTGTCAGAGTTGTCACTTTAACATGCACATGCAGCAGCCTTTTTCAAATGTGAGCTTTATCTACCATTGTAAAACATGGCCTGTGTATATAGGGTTGTTAATTTAACATGCACATGCAGCAGCCTTTTTCAAATGTGAGCTTTATCTACCATTGTAAAACATGGCCTGTGTATATAGCTACTTGTGAATACATAGATCCATTCAGGAGTGCAAGGGGCAGCTGGGTAATGCAAGCTTATACACAATGGAAAGAAGCAGCACTTATGTATCTAATACACCAGAGATAAAATTATGTACCACATCCTAGAAAGCTATTGGTCACCCTCTTTGTCCAACAAAACTCACAGAACATTCTTCAACGTACTTATTAGAATTTCCAAATGCCAACAAACTGGACATTGTGCTCACAAATATGAAAGAATGCTGCACCCCCCACCTTTTATTAAGTAATAGTTTGTCAAAATACAGTGCCCTTCCAAACTCAGAAAACACAGCAGGTTATGCAGAATTGTTCACAGAAAGCCTTGTTAGTGGCTACATAGATGCTGCTGTACCTACCAGAAGTAAGCCCAAAACTAACTCTAAAAACAAACCACCCTGTGGTATCCCAAATTGAATAAGCTGTATAACAAAAAAAAAATCAGAGAATGTAACTACCATAAAGATAATAACTCACCTTTCAAATTAAACTGGCAACTAAGAGGGCCAATTAAATCTAATAAAGCCAATTTTGAGGTCAAGATAGCCTCCCAGGCAAAAGACAACCACATGTCATTATTTAGCTATGTCAGAAACCTCAAAGGCAAAATATAACAGTGTGCTAAACTGGTGATTAATGGTGCCACATTCACTAAACCTGGCAGTATAGTGAATCTGCTGCTTGACAAATTCATTTCCAACTTTACCATATCACTGCTCATCTCCACCACAAGAAATACATTCAAACATAACCCCTCCAACTATCAATAGAGAGCATGTCATGGCTGTGCTCACTAAGCCTAGAACACATTCTCAATGAGTCCCAATAACATCCTGGATAGTCTAAAATATGACCTATCAGGGCCCCTGGACTTACTGTTTAAATACAGTCTCAAAACCAGTTTTGTGCCACGTGAATGGAGGGATGCAATGGCCATCCCTCGTGATAAGGCCAAGGCATCAACAGATCCCAGAAACTACAGACCCATTAGTCTGACTAGTCTTATATGCAAATCCATGGAAATAATTATCATGGGAATGATCAACAAAGACACAGAAAACTTCAAACACTGGATCCATCTGAATTTGGCTTTGTCAAAAGAAGGTCATGCCTACTGAACCTGGTGGACTTCTTTGAGAAGGTCAAGATTATCAAGGCAATGTATGAGGGTAAAAGAGTGCACCCTGCCTATCCTGACCTGGCTAGGGTATTTGATACAATACCCACTCAGGCATTGTTAACAATCTTATGGAATTAGGTATAAAACCCATTTTAGCATGCTGGACAGCCATCTGGCTCACATATATGACCCAAGAAGTTAGGATTGGTGAGACCACCTCCACAAAAATGGTGGCTGCCAGTGGCATCCCTCAGGGACCATGCTGGGGCCCACTCCACTTTGGCATCTACTTCCCAGTAGTGAACGCCAATGTCAAAGACTTCTGGTTGACCACGTTCATAGATGATTGCAAACTGGGAGCAGTAACAGAATCCCCCCCCCAAAAAAAAGCAAACATCTTACAAGAGAGTCTAGACAGACAAATGACTGATGCCAAAGCCACAGCTTAAAACTCAGTACCAAGAAACATATTATAATACCTTTTGGGAGGTTTTCCATCCTGGGAAACTACACCATCGATAAAACACTCTTAAGAGTTAAACCACTAGTCAAGGATTTGGGAACACATGCAGACAGTAACCTGCCCTTTGACAAACATGTGTTCAAGGTAGTAAGAAAATCCTTCTATATGCTCAACTTATAAGTAAGGACATGGCATCTACGTCCAGGGAAGTTATTATACCCCTATACTTGGCCCTCATCAGACCAATCATTGAGTATAATGCCACCTTTGATATGTACCTGACCAGACACATGTAGCAACTGGAATGTCATTAAAGGTGCCTTACAAAAAAAAATACATGGTATAAACACAATGTCCTATGCAGAATTTACTTGGTCTCCTACAGACTAATGAAAAGAGATCTATGTTTGGCATACAAGGCATCCTTGGACCCCACTTTGGTGAACCTTTTGTACATTGCAAAGAAACAGCTTCTGAACTACTAGATCTAAAGACCTAAATTTTGCTTGGAAAATAAATACGACCTTTTGGAAAGAGAGGGATATTTATCTCAGAGAATTCCCATTCTCTGGAATAGGTTCTCTAGCCATGTGAAACAAAGTCTCACCCTGACCCTATTCCCTATTTACCTGTAACTTGGACCATTGGATGGGAAATTGAAAATTCACCCATGGTCTGGTACCAATGTCTCTGACGGACAGAGGCAGTCAGTAAAAAATGACATTCCCAACAATCACCCTCTAGAGGGAAGGCATCAAGAATCAACAAGTGAAAGAAGCTGTACTCAGAAATAAGGACATATTCTCAGAGTTGTATGGTAGAACCAGCTTTCTCAAGTACAACATACAAACTACGCCTGCTGAGAAAGTACATTCGAAACCATACTCAGAAATAAGGACATATTCTCAGAGTTGTATGGTAGAACCAGCTTAATCAAGTACAACATACAAACTACATCTGCTGAGAAAGTACATTCGAAACCATACTCAGAAATAAGGACATATTCTCAGAGTTGTATGGTAGAACCAGCTTACTCAAGTACAACATACAAACTACGCCTGCTGAGAAAGTACATTCGAAACCATACTCAGAAATAAGGACGTATTCTCAGAGTTGTATGGTAGAACCAGCTTAATCAAGTACAACATACAAACTATGCCTGCTGAGAAAGTGCATTCGAAACCATACTCAGAAATAAGGACATATTCTCAGAGTTGTATGGTAGAACCAGCTTAATCAAGTACAACATACAAACTATGTCTGCTGAGAAAGTGCATTCGAAACCATATTGGGTCCCAGAATCAGAGTGCCAAAAACTTAGGGAAGAGTACAGACAATGCTTAAATATGGGATTATAGAATGATCCCAGTGTGAATGGAGCAGTCTCATCATATGACCCAAGTCTAATGGGTATATTAGGTTTTGCAATGACTTTAGAAAGTTAAATAGCATTTCTAAATGTGTTTCATATCTCATGCCCTGAGTGGATGAATTGATTGAATATTTGGCAAAAGTAAGATTTCCGTGCACTTTAAACCTAACCAAATGCTATTGGCAAATTATGCTACTCACAGGAGCTACTAAAAAGAGGCATTCCCTATACCTGATGGACTTTTATGTTATACAGTTCTGCCTTTTGGTTTCCACAAAACACCCATAACATTCCAGAGGTTCATGGACAAAATTCTTAGACCCCATTACCGATATGCTGTGGTTTACGTGGATGATTTCATAATATCCTCTGAAGACCAAGAAAGGCATCGCCCTAAAGTTGTCATTTTGAACTCCTTATACCAAGCTGGATTGACAGATAACCCAGCTAAGTACAAGTTAGACATAGCAGAAAACACTCTTTCAACTGTCATAGGCAGTGTGGTAGTATAACCACAGTTCAGAATTGGCCCAGACTAGCCACAGAAAGCACGTTAAAGCCCTTTGACTATCATGAAGTTATTATCGCAAGTTCATCCCAGACATTGTCACCATTGCTTCCCCTGACTGACCTAACCAAAGATAAAGCCCCACTGAAAGATAAAAAGAATATTTGAAGCTGAGCAGGCCTTTAAGAAACTAAAAGTCTACTGTGTATGAAACCTATACTGATAGCCACTGACTTCTCCAAAGACTTTCTGGTAGAGACTGCCACATCCAAAGTGGGCAATGGTACAGTATTATCTCAGGTGACAGATGGAGAGGAACATCCATTCTTTTATATTAGCCAAATGTATTTATTTATTTCTTTTACTGGGAAAGTCCGACTTGGAATTAAGCTAATTTTCAGCGGAGGCCCAGGGCAAAATACTCCAGATGCATGTCTTTGTAACATGGTAGAAAACCCACAAGAATGCAGACTCTGCATAGAAGGCACCACAGCCAAGAATCGAACCAGAGAACCTCTTGCTGTGAGGCAACAACACGACCACTGCACCATTGTGCTGTCCAAATGCTCATCTATGATGAGGAATGCTATTCAGCACTAGAAAAAGAATGCGTGGCAACCAAATAGACCATTACCACCCTCAAATACTACTTACTTACTTACTACTTACTAAGAATGGGATTTACACTTGCTGCAGGTCATGCCCCTATTCAATGCCTTTATAGGCAGAAAGATGAAAACATCCAACTGTCTGATTGGGCTTTGACCATCCAGCTCTACAATTTCTGGGTTAAACATCAATTGGACCACAGCAGCCTTATCATGGATGAACTGTTATGGGTGAACAGCTCATTATCTGAGCCTCAAACCAAGGACTCCACTCGGGGTGGGGGGTCATGTGGTATACTGGCAGCTGCTGAGTTTGCCAGGTCTGGGTTTAAAACAAGAAGACACACTGCTCTAGGGTCATATGACATATCTGCTACATGCACAGGGTGCATCAGGCATGAACGCAGAGGCAGTACTATCACAGGGACAAATTAGGAAATACTGCCTCTGGAGATTTTTAAGGACCATTATTTGCCGAATATGTCAAATTTATGTTTTCTTGAGTCCTGATCAAGGAAGGACTTGCCAAGAACTCTCTTAGAAAATCACGTTTGAAGGGAGAAACCAGACAGGAATCTCTCCATGCTACATAAAGACTAAAAGGTGTCCCTGAAGCCTGACAGGGAAGAGAGCTAAGTGGTACTTTCACATGCCTGTGTGTGTTAAGGCTTGTTAAGTGACTGTAACTATTGATAACCGGTGATCTGTTTTAAATCCTCTGTGAACAACTTCTGCAAAAAAGGCATGTACTTGTCCAAGCTGGTGAAAAGAAGTGGTCTTTATTTTTTTGTTTACCCTATTTGCTATATGGAAGTATGTTCTCTGTTGTCCCATGTTAATAAGCATACCTCTTAAGCAGCTGTCTCAACCGACTGCTTTTAACCACTAATAAACGTACACCCTTCTACACATACATACTCATACAGACACACACACACACACACACACACACACACACACACACACACACACACACACACACACACACACACACATACATGTGCATACACACATACATACATACACACACACACACACACACACATACACACACATATATATATATATATATATATATATATATATATATATATATATATATATATATATATATACATACACACACACACACACACACACACACACACACACACACACACACACACACACACACATGTGTGTGTGCGTGCGTGTATGTGTGTTTCTCTGACTGAAATGTAAGTGCCACAGTTCCAGTCTAGCTCTTGGGGCACGCAAAGCATCTTGACAAGTTTAATCACAAATTAGGTACTTTTGTGCAAGTGCAGCAACTGAATATTATTAGAATTATTTATTATTGCCTTCCTGCAGCCCCTCATGTGGGGCCTGTACCTTCTACACACCTTACACTTATAGTTTCACTTCCAAGAATGTTGCAACTCAACTCGGGAATAGGTAATCACCAAAAGTAAATAAATGAATGCTGTATTCTTTCTCCAAGATGCTATAATCTCAGCGTCATTAAAAAATAACATACTTTAAACACACACACACATCACTGCTTTATGTGGCAATCAAAAGTAATGATATAACAATGTGTTGAGTAATTATGCTTCAGCAACGAAAATATGGGCAAAGTGACACTGAGCAACTGAAGGGGGTGATGTGTGCGATGTTACTGAGTTTGAACTTCTCCTGTTTTAGGAACACAGGAACAATGTTATACAAGCAATCACAGGGACCCTAGCAGGCCTAGCCATATATACCTTTAATTATACACAGTGGAAAGGTCTTGCCACCTTTCACAAGTATTTAAAAGTGCCACCTCTCAAATCGCATGTGGCCATTCGTAATAACTCTGTTGTAAATTTGTCTCTACCCATCCAGTCATCAAGACTAGCCTTCTAGCTTATCAGTGGGATTGGTAAGCACTAGGTAACCTATCTACCACATAAGGAGTGGTTCTGACCCAGAAATTGCAGTTATTGGCCATTCGGATAATTTTTCCATCTCTCTCAACTTTCTGATTTAAAAGCCCGCATTTGCACTTGTTTCTTTCCTGTAACTAGTTTAGTCCAGATACAAATTCTTAGTTTTAGCACTTGAATTTGCTTATTCGTGCTCAGGACTTGTTCAGAACTTGTTGTAAGCACTAAATAAGCTACAAATTACTGCAGCACTCAGCCTTCCTCATTACCTAGAGCAAAACAGTTTTTGTACTTACTTTCCTACTTGCTTAGAGAAAAACAGCTCTTGTACTCACTTTCCTCACTTGTCTAGAGGTCAGCTCCCAGTATTCTCTCCTGTCTATCTGATGAATCTGGGCATCTTGGGGCAATGTAGCAATTGCCTCATGTACTCAGACTACCCAGTCCTCCTACCACCCAACACTACAACCTGTGAGAAATGCACTTATCTAGCCAAACTGGAGGTAAAGCTCTCTACAACCAAGACTGAACTTGACAGTCAAGAGGTGAAGGTAAACACTTGCACTACACCACACTCATCACATAGTCCCACTAAACCTACACCACCAAAAACCACACATAAAAACACAATAACATTCACGGCGGCTCTCACTAATAATCTGCTCAAGCAACAGAGACCTCCAAAGTAGAAACGCAAGCAACCTCCACCCCCCCAACACAACCCAAATGAAACATAGCCCACAGACTCAGTGTGCCACTCAACCACAGCCCATAAGGCAAAACAATGTACCCAGTACACTAGTCATAGGTGACAATTTAGTCAGGCACACTGATGTCCCACTCACCAGGCTAAACAAGGAGAAAGTTACTGTCAGCTGCCTGTTGGGTGCCACGATCCGCCGCATAACCCACGCACTCAGGTCACGCCAAAACAAGTAAAAATATGACTCTGTCATTGTCCATGTTGGTGTGAACTACCCGAGACGTACCTCCCTGGACTACATGAAAAGAGACATGGAAAAGCTCTTCGATCTTGTAGCCCAGGCAGGTATGACCCTAGCCCTGAGTAGCATCCTGCTATCACCCAGAATGATACCGTAGTACAAGGACAAAATGATTGACTTCAACAATTGGCTAAGCTTCTAGTGTCATTCTAAGGGGATCTAGAATCTGTCTGCCTGGGACAACATGGTCGATAGACCATGATGCTTTGCCAGAGATGGCTTGCACCTGTCGCCCCTGGGATTCCGGATACTGGCTAAGGCTCTTGCCACCCCTATAGTGGCTTTTTTAGGCAAGGTTCAAATGACAAATTCACCACCGTACCAGGAACAGGCAAGCAAAAACTGAGGGTAATGCTACTCAATGCTAGAAGTCTAAATCTCAAAATGCACTCACTCAAGGCATTCCTTAAAATGGAGAACATCGATATCTGTGCAGTGACTGAGACCTGATTCAAGGCTCCAGACAGCATCCCTGCATTACCAGGCTATAACTCATACCACACTTTGCGGCCATCTAACCTGGACCGAAACACCAAAGGTGGAGGTGTGTCCATATTCATTAAGGATATCCACACCTCCAGACTAGTTGTTCGGCAAAATGCATCTGAGGTTATTGAAGTGCCAGTAAGTCTGGGCAAAACTGCAATCCAAATGCTACAGATCCCCCACCATGCCCCAGGATATCCCACTCCTCTTTTCTTGATATAATGGAAAATATTAGGTTTCAACCAAACACCCTAATAATGGATGATTTTAACTACCCCACCATTAACTGGGAAAACTACTCATGTACCAATGCCTTCACTCAATGCTTTCTGGAATTCATAAATTCCAATGCCCTGGATCAACTTATCCACACCCCCACCAGGGGCAACAATATCCTAGACCTAGTCATTACCAACATGAGTGACTAGTGTTCCACACCTGAAGTCAACTCCTCGTTGGTCAGATATGTCCATAAGCTAATCACCCTAGATATCCACATCCCGCCCCCACCCCCCTCCCCCTTGAGGAAACCATGGTAAAAAATTTCTACAAAGTCAACTTCATGCGCCTTAAGACATAAGTAGCAAACTTCATGACACCCATGCAGATGGACAATACAGTTACGACTGCTGAATCCTACACAAATGCACTCTATAAGCACTTAAACAAGTGCATGGATCATGCTATCCCAAACAGAACCAATATGCTATCCTCTAAAAAAGGAAACCAATCTGGTGGTGACCCTGCCATAAACAAACTCTACAACAAAAGGAAGAAACGGTTGCAAAAGAGAGTAAAATCCTATGAGTGGAGGAGCTCCCTGGTCCGCCTCATTAAGAAGCTGAGATCCCTTATAAGATCCTCCAAAGCTAGCCATGAAAACAAAATCGCCACTGATTCTAAGGACAACCACAAAGCATTCTATAGCTATGTCAAGATTCTCAATGGCAACACCCAGATCTGCTCTGAGTTACAGCACAACGGCATGGAAATTACAGAACCAACTGATATTGCCAACATCCTGGCAGATAGGTTCAGTGCTAACTTTACCCCCCTCTCATCACCTAAAGGGCCCATATCTATACAGGAAAAATGCAGAGTCCCTGTAATCACATCTATGCAGGTAAAAGCTGCACTCTCTAAAACCAAAAACACAGCATCCATGGGACCAGACAACATCCCAGGTTACGTTTTACATGAACTTCAGAATGAACTGGCTCCCCACCTAAGCACCATGTTCAATTATAGCTTCACATCAGGCTTTGTGCCTACTGAATGGTGCACAGCAACAATTATCCCACTCCACAAAGGGGGAGCCACCACTGATCCCAGGAACTATCGCCCTATTAGCCTGATGAGCCTGGTCTGCAAGGCCATGGAATGTATCATCGTGGAGCTCATAAATAAAGACAGTGGTAACCTGCAAACTCTGGACCCCACCCAGTTCAGGTTTGTGAAAGGCAGATCATGCCTCCTGAACCTGATCGACTTCTTTGAGGGAGTCACCAAAGCCGTAGACGAGGGTAAGGTGGTTCACACAGCCTATCTTGACCTTGCCAAGGCTTTCAACACCATCCCCCATTCTGGAATTATAGCTAAACTCACTAAACTAGTTATAAATCCCTACGTCACAAGATGGGTTGCCAACTGGCTCACTGACAGAACCCACACTGTAAAAGTTTCAGACTCCAAATCTGATTTCAAACCAGTGACAAGTGGAGTACCACAAGGTTCAGTCCTGGGACCTCTCCTGTTTGGTATCTACTTCTCTGAAATACAGGTTAACACAGAAGGCCTCTGGCTAATGAAGTTCGCAGATGACTGCAAACTAGCAGCCATAGTTGAGTCCCCAAATGATGTGGACATCCTACAGAAGGGCCTCACTGAGACAGATGCCTGGTGTTAGAGCCATGGCCTCAAGCTCAATGCCAAAAAGTGCATTGTCATCCCCTTTGGTAAAAATTCTGAACCCATGAACTACCACATAGGCAGCAGTCTACTTAATGCTGAAGGTGTGATAACAGACATTGGGACCCAGGTGGACAGTAGTCTCTCCTTTGATAATCACATCACCACAGTAGTCAGGAAATCCTTCTACATGGCACACCTCATCACAAAAGGGTTTTCATCCAGGAAAAAAGAGGTCACTGTTCCCCTCTACTCGACACTCATTAGACCCATTATAGAGTACAACGCCCCTTTTGTAATGTACCTCACAAGACATCTGCAGCAGCTGGAAAGGCCACAGAAGTACCTCACAAAGAGGATTACTACCCTCAAACAGATGCCCTACACTGACTGTCTCAAAAAACTCCAGCTTTACTCTGTAGCATATCGCCTACTCTGAGGAGATCTCTACCTAACATATAAAGCTATGTTAAACCCAGAGCTGTTGGACATGCTACACCTAAAGAAATCCCAATCCCTCCAAGCTACATGCTCTAGGGAACTAAACCTTGTCACCACAATAAACAGGACATGCTAGAGGGATAGATTCCTGTCCCAGATACTTCCTATACTCTGGAACAAACTACCCATCTATGTCAAGCAAAGTTCCTAATTAGTACTCTTCAAGAAAAATCTTGATGAGTGAAAGGGAAATACACCCCGGAGATCACTTCTGTGGCTCTGCTGTTTGTTGTTTGCGTATGAGAAAGAAAGGAAGTAAGTGCCCAGGATTCTCTGGGAAAAATAAGTTAAAAATATATGTCTGGAGCAGAGACCAGTATAAAGCCAGTCCTACTTGAGGCATATGCCAGGGAACCTTGTTGGCTAGGCTTACTTAGGCCCTTGGGCCAATAGCCTAGTACTTACCTATGAACTTATGAACCTATACTTTGCTTTATTTGTAGTGGTAGCTTATTGCATAGTTGTGAACACATTCAGGTGTATCCTGTCAGTGAGTCTTTTTTATTTGTTGCTGTAAATGTAGGTCCCTAGTATAAGCATTTGTAGAGTTACTGGTTTTGCAAAAATAAACAAACAAACAAACAAATAAATAAATAAATAAAATAAAAATAAAATAGGAGGTCAAATAAGATTGGGTCTTTCATGGCTTGAAAAGCAAGATGTGCCACCTTAGAGCAGCCAGTAGGCTATTGAGTATAAGGGGACTTATGCTAGTCTTTTGTGATAGTTAAAGGATTTAAGGCCTTCATTTATTTACTTATTTTTTGTTACAATCATTGGAGCCTTTTCAGCTGAGCAATATGCTTGGATTTATACATACAAAAGGAGGCACTGTATTCAATGATAGGTCTGATGACAGATGAGTACGGTGTTATGATAACTTTTTTTGGATCTTGAAGATATTCCTTGGAAATGAATTGGGTTGTATAGAAGGGTTTCCTGAATATGGTGAAGCATGATGATTACATAAGAGTTGTCCACATAAGTATCTATATCTCTTATGACCGTATCTGTTTGGGGATCAGTATCACTTATAACATATGATGCGGAAACAACTTTTTTGCATTTAGCTTGCAGCAGTTTTCAGTACACCAGGCACATGTATATTTTAAGCACATGATTAAGTACTTTAGTATTACTGGATAAGCAGATAACAGTGCCCAGCTTATATTCATCAGCAAACTTGGGAAATCACACTTCCTGGATCTTGGCTTGAATGTTGCAAAATAAATGCCAAATAGGAGAGGACCCAGCACTGATCTTTGTGGTGCCTCGCTACTTAAAATTTTACATTCAGGGAGGGTATAAACAACTCTCACTATTTGGGATCTGTTGGATAGCCAGTTTGCAATTCAGCAGACAACACAGGAAGTTTACATTAAGTTTGTCTATCTTTTCAACAATACCAGCCCAAGGGATAATGTTGAAAGTTTTTGTCAGGTCAAGATAAGCAGTGTGCACAGAGTGACCACTGTCCATCACCTCTGTAACTTTTTCAAAGAAGTTTAATATGTTTGGGGAGGAGCAGAACCTGCCCTTCACAAAACCAGGCTGAGTGGGGTCTAGATCAATGAAGTTATCTTTGCCTACCTGAATGAATTCTGCTGTGCTATATTCCATGGATTTGCAGATAATGATGATGAGGCTGATGGACCTATACTTACCTGGATCTGTAGAAGGGCCACTTTTTTGTAGAGGAATCACAGTGGCTGTTCTCCAGAGGTTGAACAGTTTAAGTAGAGATTCAGATAGAAAATACCTGACACTGATGAGAAAACAGCTTGATATGTTATATGGCCCCACAGAAACCTTATTTTTAACCTTTACCCGTTGTAAAATCTGGCATTCTAAACTCAGTGAAAAGTTATAAAATGAGACTTAGCCCTTCACGTACCTTTTTCCAGAACTTTTAAATTAGGCAGCAGATGTGCTAAACAGGGAGATCTTAGTTGGTCTGAGTGGAAACTGGACAGTGGAGTGTTTATGGTCATTGTATAAAAAGGTAGTTTTCAACAGACAGACCAATTTGATATGAACAGAATGCACAGATCCTCAAGTTAATTTCATGAATCCAAACTATCTTTATGCCTTTTATCCTACTCCTGTGATTCAGAAAATGCTTGCAGTGGCCATGCAAGGCTAAGTACACTTTGGTATTAGAGCTCTAGACTGGCAAAGAAAACTATGCTTGTCCATTCCCCTATAGATTATTACAGAAACCCTGTCAAAACAACTGCACAGTCTAGTCCTGCTCTCCAAATATTTTGCCTGTCTGACTGGTGGCCTAGATGATTACCATGTTGACAGTGGGCACAGCTACATTATCTAATGAGTACAGTGAGTAATATAAGAGGCAAGAAAGTAAACCACGAGGACGTCATACATGAGTAAGTGACGCAGACGGTAAAGTAGGCAAAACAAAAGAATGTTGATCCATTAGTTGCCAAACTCCTTTTTTTGTGAAAATCCACCCTCCATCTATGAATTAAGCTTATTTCCTGACTGACTATGCTGTCACTGCTATAAACATATACCAACAAGATCTCTGTATGACTGGCCTTTATGTACACAAAGTTAGAGATAGGGTTTCATTGAAGGTAAAATCTTGTGTCTGGTCCAATGTAATATCTAAGATGATTTTGAATTAATCCTTTTCTACTTTCCAAAACAAGAAATAGCAGAGAAAGGTGTACATAATCAACTCAGGTATCACCTATAAAGGACTATGTCAGATAGTTGTTTCCTTTGCTAAAGGTAAATAGAACACTCCAGATGATAACCAAACCAACTCTAAATAGAGACACAATTACCTTTCAGTTTGTTATGATAAGCTTGGAAAATGTTCGCATGTGGCTGAAATGGCCTCTGCTCCATTGGGTCAGGAACTACTCCATAGTCTTATGTTTAAGGAGTTTAGTGCATAGGACATATGTGAGGCTGCCTCTTGGCAGACCTCTCTAAATTTATCACATACTACAGAGCAAGACAAGATTTACAATGGCTGACTTAGTCCTGTTTGTGTTATATGTTACTTTGAACTGTGTTAGTTATGAGCTACTTTTTTATAAAGTTTACGATCTGTTGTGGCCAACTAATTTATTTATTTATCACAACAGTTTAAGGACAAGCTTCTTGCTCCAAAGAACCAAAGGTGACTTAAATTAATAATAAATTTTGATACCGATGCAGGGCCCTGAATCTGGAGGGAGTTGACATGTGTACATCAGTTAAAGCCTAAGTGCTAGTCCTTTTGGATAAATCTCACAAATGAAGAGACTTAGGAAAGTAAGATATCCATTTGAGGGAAGGCCAGTATACTAACCCAGCTTCCAAGACTTCCAAGCTTGCTTTACATGTAAACTGTTGGCTATACCATGTAGTGCCAGGATGATTTAAAATATTATATTTGTATTTTTTCTCTTCTTAATTCTGACTGTAACACATTTATAAACTAGATTCAATCCTTGCAAAATATGTAACAGGATAACTGTATTATAAAATTCCATCTGTAAGATTCTTAACTTTGACAGAATTATATTTTTGTGTAATGCAGAAGAAATATATATTTAAAATCTTGAACCTTATTCTGATGGAAAATGCATTAATTGTAAGAAGATGCTTCTGATTCAGGAAATAAGTAGTTGCTTCCTTGTAACTGCAGAGGACATCATGAAAAAGAAGCTCTGAGTTAAAGCTGCAAATGGAACCATCTGCTAACAGTTAATAGATATATGTGAAAGGCCTTGTTTTTACTTTCTAATGTTTGTTTGTGTATGAGAAAGAAAGGAAGTAAGTACCCTGGATTCTCTGGGAAAAATAAATTAAAAATATATGTCTGGAGCAGAGACCAGTATAAAGCCAGTCCTAGTTGAGGAGCTTGCTGTCAGCATCTATGGAAGTCGTTGTTTGCATCTGCCTGTTCAGTATCTTACTAAGTTAGGGCAGTTAGGTCCAGTATTCTGGAGGTAGATTCAGTTAGAGTACTATGTAGCTGTAGAGTAGAAAATGTGTACAACTGACCCAGTGGACTTTCCCAATAAATAAATAAATAAATAATGTTATTAATGTCTTGCTGTATAAGATG
Source organism: Protopterus annectens (assembly GCF_019279795.1). Taxonomy (NCBI): domain Eukaryota; kingdom Metazoa; phylum Chordata; order Ceratodontiformes; family Protopteridae; genus Protopterus; species Protopterus annectens. Next base: position 1,729,535,047 of record NC_056735.1, on the reverse strand, counting down.
CTTTTCTTACAAAAATACTACTTGCGCTTTACATAGCTTAAGATATCTTTGTAAGCTTCCTCTTTTACAGTTGTTATTTAAGCCACTGACATTGATAGAGCTGCATTTCACAGTTGAACTAACTATACCTTTGTATTTAACCATTGTTCTGCTTTTGTGTTTGTACATAACCTATATTTTTTGTACTTCCTCGGTTGCTTCTTTTTCCAAACACTGAAGTTTCTTTGTCTATATAATGTTTTTCTTGTATCTGTTGTAGTAATGAACACGAATGTGCATTTGACGATATTGGCAGATTTTGTTGTGTAAGTGCTTTTCTTTCAGCTAAGCTCTCCCTTAATCTTTTTGACTATCTTCTATTTGGACAATCTGGGCTTGTTGCATAATAGTAACAATATATAATTTCATTCTTGTCCTCACTAGTCCACTCTATCATCTTTATGGCCTCTCCTTTTTTGTGGACTACTACTTCCTTCTTCAACGGGGTGGGGGGAATCCTCCCCCTCAGCCTGGCCTAACCCAATTGTAGGAATGTTTCTTTGTCTTGAAGATTCTTCACTAATTTTTTCAAGTCCTGGAACCACTGTGCATATGAGGATTGGACACTTTTTTATCCTGGGACTTGTGCTCTAGTTGTCTTTTTTTATTTTTTAACCAACTTCTGCCTATGATATATGCTATATAAAATACAGTATATACATCACTGTTGTACCCAGTAAAGTATAGCTTATTTAAAGAGAAGGTCATAGCTAAAGAGTATCCTACCTTTCCCTTCATTCCACTATACCTGATTTTGGTTATTATACGTATTCCTGGATCTCAGCATGTTCTTGTTTCATAGATTTCTGAGGAAAGTACTTTTCATGCATTTGCAATTAGAAGTAATCTGCGTAGGAGGTTACCAGGCTAATGGCCCAGAAGCTTTTTTAGCCTAGCCATTCAAGCCACAATTCTCATAATTATGAGTGCCCTAGAACTAGAATGACTTTGGTATATACCTTTGCTTTAGGGCATCTACAAGCTGCTTCTGTCCATAAAGGCCACAGGTGACAAGCAGGAGTGAATTTATGATTTCCCATGCATTGGTCCATATGACATTTGAGCAGACATAAAGAAGAGCTCTGTTTTGACATAAATGGTGTGTCTGTTCCAGAGAAGGGGTAATCTGTGAAACGTGCACCCATTCCTCAAACATATTTTTTTATGTCACAAACGAGGTCCAGATCATTATATCAGGTAATTATAGTGCTGTTTGTTTTGTGAATATGCAGCAAATCCATCTGGGTTGGATTGGAGAATGCCTTGTTGGTTAGGCATAGATTGCCCCTCAGTAGTCTGCATGAAACTGAATACAGGGGCAGTGCTTTGAGGTGGTCCACATAGGACATGTTATTTAAACCCTGTATTCTTTTAATGAGGAATCTCTGTGACTGCTATAGTTGCTGCAAATATCTGTCTAGGTTTATGCCAAAGACAGAATTCTACTCAATTATTGGTCTGAGGGCTGAGCATAGTGGCACTATGATCTCCTTTGATCTGGCTGCCATGCCATAAGTTATAACTTGCACCATATAGAAGGGGTTTCTCACCACCATGGACACATGTTAATCAAAGCTGAGGTTACTGTCAACCAGAGTTCTCAAGTCCCTTACCTCTGGGTCTACTCTTAGGAGAGTGTTATCAATGTTATAATTTGCAGCGGTGGTCATCTTCCCATACGGTATAAATATGCATTTCTTTTGTTTTGTTTTTGCATTGAGTTTTAGGCTATGGTTCTGGTACCAGTTACTTGGCTCTCAGACCCTCATCAAGGATATCTACATCTTTGGAAGAATTGATCATTGCACCCATATTGCAGTCATCAGCAAATTAACTTAGAAAAGAAAAACCACGGAGGTCACAAATCACGCCAGTCGAAGTATAAAATTGATCTTTTTACTTGTTTGTTGTTAGCGCTTTCATGCACTAGAATATGTGCACTTCTTCAGACAAATTACAATGTGAAACAAAACACTTTTATATAAACTTGTAGAAAGAGCTTATCATTAACCACTCCCATTATTGCTAAATTAGCCATGATTAAACAATTGCTCTAAACACAAATTTTGAAATTTACTATAACATTTAAAATGCTAATAACCCATACATTTATATAACCCTAAACAACCAACCTACTAAATTAATGTAAAAATACTGAATTTTAAACATAGGAAATGTATGTATATATATATATATATATATATATATATATATATATATATATATATATATATATATATATAAAACCAAGTCTTATTAAAAAACAACTTATACCATTACATACTAAATACATTTTGAAAAAAATCTAAGAATCAGTTAATATTGTCATATATTTGTTGGTAAATAAATCATAATTATAATTAAAAAATCGTACATAGTCACAAATTGAGACAAAAACGCGAATGAAACCACAATTTGCTAAAAACATTTTTCATCTATCTAAGGCTTTCATGTTAAGTAAACATTTTATAGAACACGTGTCATTAATCCCTGGAAATGTATAAGCGTTTGTTTTTAATTGCCAAAGAAGTTCGTGTTCTTGTAGTTTTAAATACCATGCACCTCCTCTAGGATTTTTATGGACTTTTTCAACCACATTAAACAAAAAACTATGTGAGTTGTTGTCAATTATATGCTTAGCCAGGGCATTTGATGGATTTTGTTTTGAAATAGCGTATACATGTTCATAAATACGCATCTTTAGTTGACGTTCTGTTTTCCCAAAATAGTATGCAGCACACGCTTTACACTTAGCAAGATAAACTACACCTTGACTCTCACAACTATATTTGTCATTAATATGGTACTTAATACCTCTAACAGTAAATGTGGAACCTATTTGAATAAATTTGCAATAGTTGCAGTGACCACATTTATGCATTCCTTTATTGGTCTTGAAAATTTTTAAAGGAAACTCTAATAAATTCTTAATGGAAAATGCTTTCTTGTATACAATAAGTGGTTTAGAACCCAATATAGAATGAAGTTGTTTATCTTGTGTAATAAATTCCCAATTGTTCTGCAAGACACCACGAATTTGTCTTGCAAAAGAATTAAATTGGGTAAGGAAACTGATGTTATAATTAGTCGTACTACGACTATTACTCTCACTAGTTTCCTCGACAATAGTTGTATTTTGTCTTACTTGACCAACATTACTGCATATTCCCTTAAAAATCGGGCTTATTAGTCCAAGTTTCCTTTTATTTTTAACTTCCCAAAAAACTGCACTAACCAATCGATTGGGATACCCTCTATTAAAAAACATTTCACATAGGTGCCAACATTCTTATTCAAATGCTTCATCTGTCGAGCACATCCGAGACGCTCGAACAAATTGTCCCTTAATTACCCCTTTCTTTTGAAAAAAGGGGTGGCAACTGGTGAAATGTAAAAAGGAATTACTGTATGAGGGTTTTCAATAAATTTTTGTAATAAATGTGTTGTTTCGTTAATCTTTTGCAATGTTAATATCCAAAAAATTAATAGAAACGGAACTTAACTCATGAGTGAACTCCAAAAAAGAAGAAAGGGAGTTCATCTCATTGATTAGTTGTATAGCTTCTTCCTGTGTACCATTTATAATCATAAGAATGTCGTCCTGGTAGCGTGTGTACCATACTATAATTTTACGAAATAGATCATGTGGAAAAAGAAAGGCCATCACTGAGTTGGCAAAACTGCCCCCACACGGGGAGCCCATGGCCACTCCAGATTGCTGCAAAAAAATGTCTTTTGGAACATAAAGAAATTATTTTCCAACACTATTTCCAAAAGATTAATTATCAGATCTACTTCATTACCTGGACAATTTTTTATTAATAAAAAATCTCGAACCCAGTTCAGTCCTATATTTTGGGGGATGACAGTGTACAAATTTCTAATATCAGCTGTTAAAAATATATAATTGGCATCAAAAGGGATGCCATTTAAATTCTCCAAAACATGCCAGGAATCTTTGCATATCTGACTTTCAGATTTAAGAAATACTTTCAGCTTATCATCTACCCACTTAGCGCTAGGATAAGTTATTGAATTACGTCCGTCTATAATAGGTCTAAACGGGGGTACATGGACATTCTTATGTAGCTTCGGAACACCGAACAATACTGGAGTAAGGGGTGCTGCCATTGACAAATAGTGGAATAGATCAACTGAAATGCTTCCTTCTATAAATAAGTCACTTAAATGGTTTCTGATTTTTTGGTAGGCCTGATTAAACTCATTAAGAGACACCTTTTTATAGTCCTTGGAGGATAACAAAGCATTCATTTTATCTACATAATCTTTCTCATACATCAAAACAGCCCCCCCTCCTTTATCGGGCTTCATGACTCGTATTTCATGTACTTTCACAGAAGTTATTAAATCAACCTCGCTTAAAGACGTTGATTTATTCATTTTACTTTCATTATATAAGCCACATAGATGGATTTCTGTTATTTTTTCAAAAATCATTAAACTATTGTCTAAAGGAGGGTTGAAAACGCTGGCTACACGTTCTTTTGTAGATAGACTAGCCTCCTGCCCCCCAAAAAACATTTTTAAATTTAATTTACGTATAAATAGTTTTAAGTCACACAAAACTCTGGCAATATTAAGTTTAGGAGGTAAAACAAATGTGAAACCTTTTGCCAATAGTTCAAAAAAATCGTGACATATTTCAAAAGATGTAAAATTATATACTTTAAAGTCATTGCTCTTACTAAAAAGAACTTTGGGGAGTTCTACATTTTGTAATTGTATTACCTCTTGCGTTTGTTGAATATGGATCTGTTGTGGCCCTTCCGGTTCCAATTCGTTTTCTTCTGAAAATTGGATTGGCCACGCTGAAAACCCTGTTGGTTGTTTTGTTTATTATTTTCTTGGTTTCCTTGATGGTTCTGCTTCGTCTTGTTATTAATACGCTCACTGCGTCTGGGTTCTTGAAGAATTTGGTCATTAGAAGACATTGGGCTACTATCCATTGTTAAAAATGTATCTAGTTCATCTTCCGCTGCCCGATGTGTATCCCTTTCAAACACTGTGTTGGTTTCATGAGACGAAGAATTACTGACATGCGCATTTTTATTTGTGGGCGGATCTGGATAAGCAGTGCCTTTTTCGTAGGCTGTTCTATCTCTGTGAATCTTCCTTTTCTTTGTTTCACCTATCTTATTTACCAATGCGCTTATACTAGAAAAAATTCTAGTATAATCATACTCATATCTAGGAAACTCTAAGTGAGCTTTAATAACTTTGTCAATAGCTGATAATTTCTCTTTCAATGTTGCCATTTGCTGAGTGTACTCTTCTATTAACAATTCTAAAAGTTTGAAGCCTTGTTGGTTGAAAAATTGTAATAAACAAAAATGAAATTTTGATTGTTTTATTGTGCCCAATGGGTATTTACACTGGCGGAGACCCTTTGGCACAATATTTAAACTCAAACATTCGCGAAAATAAAGAATCTCAATTTGTAGCTTTTTATACTTTAACAAGTAAGTATCAAATTGTTTTAGGTTGGTAACTATGTTGCAAGGAATATTATTACCCTGCAAGTCCAGTTGACTCATTGAACCAGTATTGCTTGAAGTATGAAAATTGACATCCGGTGTATTAAAAAAATCTTCAAGCACAGGTAAGTCTTTAACGAGTGTTATATTGGTTGCTATATTACCGGGTTCAATGACACGTCCATCAGTCTGAATACTTTGTCTTCCACCTTGCCCAGGTGGTATACTACTAGGCGAGGTGTTATTTACATTCACCGCGCCTGTAGAGCTGGTTGATAAATTGTTCACCGGTTGAGACACAGAAACTGGTAAACTTTGAAAAATTGTCCCAGCCTTCGGACGAACAGCGGGAATGTTATTGGAACCTTGGGTATTAACTTTGGTCGCCAAATCTTCCACGCACTGCATAAGCTGCTGGATAAGGGCTGTTAAATAACCGATAGCATCACCATCTTCATTGGACCTGCTGGGAGCAGGACTAGAACCAAATAATACCTGCGACTGCGATTGTGAACCACCGCTACCTTCAGCCATAAATGCAAAAAACAAAAACAAACGAACAAACTTAGAAAAGAAAAACCACGGAGGTCACAAATCACGCCAGTCGAAGTATAAAATTGATCTTTTTACTTGTTTGTTGTTAGCGCTTTCATGCACTAGAATATGTGCACTTCTTCAGACAAATTACAATGTGAAACAAAACACTTTTATATAAACTTGTAGAAAGAGCTTATCATTAACCACTCCCATTATTGCTAAATTAGCCATGATTAAACAATTGCTCTAAACACAAATTTTGAAATTTACTATAACATTTAAAATGCTAATAACCCATACATTTATATAACACTAAACAACCAACCTACTAAATTAATATAAAAATACTGAATTTTAAACATAGGAAATGTATATATATATATATATATATATATATATATATATGGTTCTACCTGACATCGGAATCCGGAGCTCCAGAAGATCGAAAGTGAAGAAGACCGACGCGAATCGCGGGTGGCAGAACATCGACAATGCAGAAGACCGACACGACGGATGACAACACCAACGCCGAGGATGCCGACATGGGGAAAGGCTGTGTGAGTATCGCAGGTAAGTGTGGAGATTGACGGTCTGTGGGGATAGGGGTGGGTTAAGTGAGTTAGGGTTAGGGAGCGATAGGGGTGGGTTAAGTGAGTTAGGGTTAGGGAGCGATAGGGGCGGGTTAAGTGAGTTAGGGTTAGGGGCGGGTAGGTAAGTGTGCGATAGTGACGGACCTTAGGGTTAGGGTAAGGTTTAGTGTGGGCTTGTAAGGATTTTGGTGTGCTTGTGTTGTGTGTGTGGTTTGTGGAATGGGGATGTGTTTTGTTTTTAATTGTTATTGTGGTGTGTGCAGTGTATGGGGTTTCGTGTTTGTGTACCGTCGGTTATTTCGTTGTCGGTTATGTGTGGTTTCGTGTTTATGGACTGTCGAATATGTGGTGTCGGTGATGTGGTTGTCGGTGTTGTGTGGTTTCGACTATGTCAGGTAGAACCATATATATATATATATATATATATATATAACCAAGTCTTATTAAAAAACAACTTATACCATTACATACTAAATACGTTTTGAAAAAATCTAAGAATCAATTAATATTATCATATATTTGTTGGTAAATAAATCATAATTATAATTAAAAAATCGTACATAGTCACAAATCGAGACAAAAACGCGAATGAAACCACAATTTGCTAAAAACATTTTTCATCTATCTAAGGCTTTCATGTTAAGTAAACATTTTATAGAACACATGTCATTAATCCCTGGAAATGTATAAGCATTTGTTTTTAATTGCCAAAGAAGTTCGTGTTCTTGTAGTTTTAAATACCATGCACCACCTCTAGGATTTTTATGGACTTTTTCAACCACATTAAACAAAAAACTATGTGAGTTGTTGTCAATTATATGCTTAGCCAAGGCATTTGATGGATTTTGTTTTGAAATAGCGTATACATGTTCATAAATACGCGTCTTTAGTTGTATGATATACATTTCCTATGGTTAAAATTCAGTATTTTTACATTACTTTAGTAGGTTGGTTGTTTAGGGTTATATAAATGTATGGGTTATTAGCATTTTAAATGTTATAGTAAATTTCAAAATTTGTGTTTAGAGCAATTGTTTAATCATGGCTAATTTAGCAATAATGGGAGTGGTTAATGATAAGCTCTTTCTACAAGTTTATATAAAAGTGTTTTGTTTCACATTGTAATTTGTCTGAAGAAGTACACATATTCTAGTGCATGAAAGCGCTAACAACAAACAAGTAAAAAGATCAATTTTATACTTCGACTGGCGTGATTTGTGACCTCCGTGGTTTTTCTTTTCTAAGTTTGTTAGTTTGTTTTTGTTTTTTGCATTTATGGCTGAAGGTAGCGGTGGTTCACAATTATTATTTGGTTCTAGTCCTGCTCCCAGCAGGTCCAATGAAGATGGTGATGCTATCGGTTATTTAACAGCCCTTATCCAGCAGCTTACGCAGCGTGTGGAAGATTTGGTGACCAAAGTTAATACCCAAGGTTCCAATAACATTCCCGCTGGGACAATTTTTCAAAGTTTACCAGTTTCTGTGTCTCAACCGGTGAACAATTTATCAACCAGCTCTACAGGCGCGGTGAATGTAAATAACACCTCACCTAGTAGTATACCACCTGGGCAAGGTGGAAGACAAAGTATTCAGACTGATGGACATGTCATTGAACCCGGTAATATAGCAACCAATATAACACTCGTTAAAGACTTACCTGTGCTTGAAGATTTTTTTAATACACTGGATGTCAATTTTCATACTTCAAGCAATACTGGTTCAATGAGTCAACTGGACTTGCAGGGTAATAATATTCCTTGCAACATAGTTACCAACCTAAAACAATTTGATACTTACTTGTTAAAGTATAAAAAGCTACAAATTGAGATTCTTTATTTTCGCGAATGTTTGAGTTTAAATATTGTGCCAAAGGGTCTCCGCCAGTGGAAATACCCATCGGGCACAATAAAACAATCAGAATTTCATTTTTGTTTATTACAATGTTTCAACCAACAAGGCTTCAAACTTTTAGAATTGTTAATAGAAGAGTACACTCAGCAAATGGCAACATTGAAAGAGAAATTATCAGCTATTGACAAAGTTATTAAAGCTCACTTAGAGTTTCCTAGATATGAGTATGATTATACTAGAATTTTTTCTAGTATAAGCGCATTGGTAAATAAGATAGGTGAAACAAAGAAAAGGAAGATTCACAGAGATAGAACAGCCTACGAAAAAGGCACTGCTTATCCAGATCCGCCCACAAATAAAAATCATGTCAGTAATTCTTAGAAACCAACACAGTGTTTGACAGGGATACACATGGCGCAGCCGAAGATGAACTAGATCCATCTTTAGCAATGCATAGTAGCCCAATGTCTTCTAATGACCAAATTCTTCAAGAACCCAGACGATTAATAACAAGGAACCATCAAGGAAACCAAGAAAATAATAAACAAAACAACCAACAGGGTTTTCAGTGTGGCCAATCCAATTTTCAGAAGAAAACGAATTGGAACCGGAAGGGCCACAACAGATCCATATTCAACAAATGCAAGAGGTAATACAATTACAAAATGTAGAACTCCCCAAAGTTCTTTTTAGTAAGAGCAATGACTTTAAAGTATATAATTTTACATCTTTTGAAATATGTCACGATTTTTTTGAACTATTGGCAAAAGGTTTCACATTTGTTTTACCTCCTAAACTTAATATTGCCAGAGTTTTGTGTGACTTAAAACTATTTATACATAAATTAAATTTAAAAATGTTTTTTGGGGGGCAGGAGGCTAGTCTATTTACAAAAGAACGTGTAGCCAGCATTTTCAACCCTCCTTTAGACAATAGTTTAATGATTTTTGAAAAAATAACAGAAATCCATCTACGTGGCTTATATAATGAAAGTAAAATGAATAAATCAACGTCTTTAAGCGAGGTTGATTTAATAACTTCTGTGAAAGTACATGAAATACGAGTCATGAAGCCCGATAAAGGGGGGGGGCGGCTGTTTTGATGTATGACAAAGATTATGTAGATAAAATGAATGCTTTGTTATCCTCCAAGGACTATAAAAAGGTGTCTCTTAATGAGTTTAATCAGGCCTACCAAAAAATCAGAAACCATTTAAGTGACTTATTTATAGAAGGAAGCATTTCAGTTGATCTATTCCACTATTTGTCAATGCCAGCACCCCTTACTCCAGTATTGTTCGGTGTTCTGAAGCTACATAAGAATGTCCATGCACCCCCGTTTAGACCTATTATAGACGGACGTAATTCAATAACTTATCCTAGCGCTAAGTGGGTAGATGATAAGCTGAAAGTATTTCTTAAATCTGAAAGTCAGATATGCAAAGATTCCTGGCATGTTTTGGAGAATTTAAATGGCATCCCTTTTGATGCCAATTATATATTTTTAACAGCTGATATTAGAAATTTGTACACTGTCATCCCTCAAAATATAGGACTGAACTGGGTTCGAGATTTTTTATTAATAAAAAATTGTCCAGGTAATGAAGTAGATCTGATAATTAATCTTTTGGAAATAGTGTTGGAAAATAATTTCTTTATGTTCCAAAAAGACATTTTTTGCAGCAATCTGGGCAGTTTTGCCAACTCAGTGATGGCCTTTTGGGAGCGTACTTGGCTTTTTCCACATGATCTATTTCGTAAAATTATAGTATGGTACACACGCTACCAGGACAACATTCTTATGATTATAAATGGTACACAGGAAGAAGCTATACAACTAATCAATGAGATGAACTCCCTTTCTTCTTTTTTGGAGTTCACTCGAGTTAAGTTCTGTTTCTATTAATTTTTTGGATATTAACATTGCAAATGATTTACGAAACAACACATTTATTACAAAAATTTATAGAAAACCCTCATACAGTAATTCCTTTTTACATTTCACTAGTTGCCACCCCTTTTTTCAAAAGAAAGGGGTAGTTAAGGGACAATTTGTTCGAGCGTCTTGGATGTGCTCGACAGATGAAGCATTTGAAGAAGAATGTTGGCACCTATGTGAAATGTTTTTTAATAGAGGGTATCCCAATCGATTGGTTAGTGCAGTTTTTTGGGAAGTTAAAAATAAAAGGAAACTTGGACTAATAAGCCCGATTTTTAAGGGAATATGCAGTAATGTTGGTCAAGTAAGACAAAATACAACTATTGTCGAGGGAACAAGTGAGAGTAATAGTCGTAGTACGACTAATTATAACATCAGTTTCCTTACCCAATTTAATTCTTATGCAAGACAAATTTGTGGTGTCTTGCAGAACAATTGGGAATTTATTACACAAGATAAACAACTTCATTCTATATTGGGTTCTAAACCACTTATTGTATACAAGAAAGCATTTTCCATTAAGAATTTATTAGAGTTTCCTTTAAAAATTTTCAAGACCAATAAAGGAGTGTTTAAATGTGGTCACTGCAACTATTGCAAATTTATTCAAATAGGTTCCACATTTACTGTTAGAGGTATTAAGTACCATATTAATGACAAATATAGTTGTGAGAGTCAAGGTGTAGTTTATCTTGCTAAGTGTAAAGCGTGTGCTGCATACTATTTCGGGAAAACAGAACGTCAACTAAAGACGCGTATTTATGAACATGTATATGCTATTTCAAAACAAAATCCATCAAATGCCTTGGCTAAGCATATAATTGACAACAACTCACATAGTTTTTTGTTTAATGTGGTTGAAAAAGTCCATAAAAATCCTAGAGGAGGTGCATGGTATTTAAAACTACAAGAACACGAACTTCTTTGGCAATTAAAAACGAACACTTATACATTTCCAGGGATTAATGACACGTGTTCTATAAAATGTTTACTTAACATGAAAGCCTTAGATAGATGAAAAATGTTTTTAGCAAATTGTGGTTTCATTCGCATTTTTGTCTCAATTTGTGACTATGTACAATTTTTTAATTATAATTATGATTTATTTACCAACAAATATATGATAATATTAATTGATTCTTAGATTTTTTCAAAACGTATTTAGTATGTAATGGTATAAGCTTTTTTTTAATAAGACTTGGTTTTATATATATATATATATATATATATATATATATATATATATATATATATACATTTCCTATGTTTAAAATTCAGTATTTTTACATTAATTTAGTAGGTTGGTTGTTTAGGGTTATATAAATGTATGGGTTATTAGCATTTTAAATGTTATAGTAAATTTCAAAATTTGTGTTTAGAGCAATTGTTTAATCATGGCTAATTTAGCAATAATGGGAGTGGTTAATGATAAGCTCTTTCTACAAGTTTATATAAAAGTGTTTTGTTTCACATTGTAATTTGTCTGAAGAAGTGCACATATTCTAGTGCATGAAAGCGCTAACAACAAACAAGTAAAAAGATCAATTTTATACTTCGACTGGTGTGATTTGTGACCTCCGTGGTTTTTCTTTTCTAAGTTTGTTCGTTTGTTTTTGTTTTTTGCATTTAAGTCATCAGCAAATTTGGTCAGCTAAAAAAAACTCTATATTTGCTATGACTTAAAAGAAGTATAGTGCAAACAGGGGAGGACCCAGTACTGAGACCAGTGGAACACCACTAGTAACAGTGATTTCCCCCACCCTAAGTTCATGTGTCCTATCCATGAGCCATTTGACTATCCTTCGGGTTGTATAGGATATTGTATTAAATGTCTATGCTAGGTTGAGTTAGGCATTATGCACTATTTACCCTATCAGCCATGGCTCAAGTGGCCTTCTCAAAGTAGTCTACCAGGTTTAGTATGTGTGACCTACCCTTGACAAAACCAAACTGGGATGGGTCCAGTATTTGAAGATTTCCCATGACTTTATTTATTAGATCCATGATAATTCTTTCCATGGCCTTGTATATAAGGCTAGTATAACTTATGGGTCTGTAGTTCCCTGGGTCTCTCGATAATCCACCTTCATGTACAGGGATGACTGTTGCAGTTGTCCACTCCCTAGGGATGAAGCCTGCCTGGAGGCTGTGTCTGAAGAGAGATTCTAGTGGCTCTGACATGTCAAGTTTCAGACTATTTTGAAGTCATCCCTGGATGTTATCATGGCCCATTGCTGTAGTGTGGTTAACTCTGTCAAGTGCAGTGAGGACCCATTCTTTAGTAATAGCTGGGGGATAAATGGTAGAGGGTATTTCCTGGGTAGTAACTGGTCATCTTCAAGTTATATGGACCCTGTCTTCTGCTTGTTGTTCTTGTGTAGCACTTTTGGGTAAAGGTAGTCTTTTACTCTTTTATCTTGGACTTTGGAAATACTTTAGCCAATGAAATGTTTATGTTATGGCTTCTCTCTATATACTATGAGGGTGAGAGGTATGCCTTCAATTATAACTAAAATGTCATGCAATCTCAAGAAATTAATGGATTGTATTGCATGTATATTCCTATGCACTAGGCAATCGTTTTTTTCCTAATTAGAACTAGCTTGTATAACCGTATACATGCATACATAAATAAGTAAGCAGACACACATATTCCATGTGAAATTGTAGTTTCATTTATTTTGCAATATAAATAAACCAGGAAGCAGATGTACAGGTTCCATGTGAAGTCATAGATGTTATGTAGTCCAATCTCGTCTTCATTCTTACCTGTGGGTTCGGAGCCAAACCTCTGCTCCATCTCAGCCATACTCTAGCTCGAAGTCTTCATTTGACTCGTGGCTAAGAGGTATCCCATCATGCAACAGGTCTATTCCCCAGATCTCATTTGCTGCATGTTACGCTCAGACGTGGTCTTGCTTTTGGCCGTGGCTAAGTATACTGTTTATAAACTTTTTATAAACTTTTGACTTGATGCTCAAAAAAAGCTATTTTCATAGCTCTGTGTGTGTGGTAGTGGTGTTATACTGCCTTTGTTTTGCTTCTCTTGCTGTTTTTGTGGCCTTTTCATTGGCAGTTTTGGTATCTCATTCATTTCCTTTCTTCCCACAGGCTAGGCCCATTTCAGTTAGAGGACCTAGTCCTCCCCATTGTTTCCATGTGGTCTTTGGGTTGGTGCTCCATTCTGTTAGCTTTTAGTGTTGTCATGTCTGGCTAGTGGTGCTATCATGCCTTTGTTTCCTGTGGCACAGAAGGTCAATGCAAAGATGTCTACCCTAAATTCCCTTACCAACTCCTTCATGAGGCTGATCTCATACACAGCCGATGGAGCAAGTAGGACAGTGGGTTCCGGATTCTCTTTTAGGAGACACTCCTGGATGCATCTGTGCAATTTCATGGTGGCCTTCAAGTCTACGTTCACCAACGCCCCCTTTGATGGTTCATAGTTGTTCGGAATCAAGGTGAAGGACACTCTCACTAGGTGCAAGCAGGAAGGAAAAACCCTGTCTGCCATGGGAGTCCATTTTTCCATGCCTTCTAGACCTTACCCCAAGAGCCAGAAGGGTGGGAAAATGTAGTTCAGGAAGTTGCAGAGGATTTTTCAGGGCACACAAAGTGATTCCCCCTCCAGAGGCAGGAGAGGGGGTGGAAATTCAGGTAGACACCGCCCTAGAGGCAGAGGAGGCCCACGTAACCAGAGGGACCGTGATTCCTTTCGTGGTTCTCCCTGCCAGCGCTCCTGAAGGGAGGCCTGACTGTGCATCTCTGGAGCCAGTCGGGGGTCACATTTCTTTATTCCCAGAAGCCTGGCAAGACATCACCCAAGATGAGTGGGTATTAAAGATAATTTCCAGAGGTTATCATATTCCCTTCTCTTCTCCCCCCCAACCAACAGAATCCCAGACGTTCCACCCAGTCACAGATATTCCGCAACTTTAGAAGTAAAAAAGTTGCTTTCAAAGAGAGCCATCCAGCCTGCCCCCGCAGGCCAAGTAGGATTAGGGACTTACTCCAGATTCTTTTTGGTGCCGAAAAGAACAGGGAACCTGAGACCCATCTTGGATCTCAGCCGACTGAACCTTCATGTACAAAAAGTCCAAGTTCCGCATGGGCACCTTACAGTCAATACTCCCTCTGTTACGAAAAGATGTGTGGATGTGCTCCATCAACCTCAATGATGCTTCCTACCATATCAAAAAGGGCAGGGCATCGAGAAGTCATCTACATGTCTGGCTGGGAGCCAGTCATTTTCAGTTTCGCGCTCTGCCCTTCGGTCTCACCACAGCCCCCAGGGTGTTTACCAAATGCATGGCAGTGGTAGCGGCTCACTTGAGACATCAGGGATTCTAAGTGTTTCCGTACCTGGATGACTGGCTCCTTTCTGCCACCACCAGGCATCTACTGTTACAGACCAGGGACACCACCATTACACTGTGCCAAAGGTTAGGAATTACTCTAAATTGGCAAAAATCTGCCTTGTTGCCCTCGCAGCATGTCACTTTTATCAGTGCTGAACTAGATAGGGTGCTCATGAGGGCCTTCTTACCAGAAGAGAGAATTCAGGCTCTACAACAGCAGGTCTACGCCTTACTACCATTGAGGAAGGTCAAGGCAAAAGTGGTCCTCAAGTTATTAGGGATCATGGCTGCCACGATCATGCTAGTTCCCCTTGCCAGACTACACATGAGGGTTCTTCAGTGGCTACTTATTGCCCAATGGTCACTACAGCATCTTCCACTTTCCCATTCTATTCTGATTACAGACACATGCAAGCAGGATCTACGCTGGTGGCTTCAGGCCAGCAATCTCAACGTGGGCAAGCCCTTTGCTCTATCTTCCCCAGTTGCTACAGTGACCACGGATGCCTCTCAGATCGGGTGGGGAGGCATTATCTCGGCAGGACAGTCCAAGGCACGTGGCAGGATCACGAGACCCATTTGCATATCAATGTCTTGGAGATGAAAGCAGTGCTATTAGCGTTGCAAGCATTTCAGAGCTTTCTTCCTCTCAGGATGATTGCAATCCACTCGGACAACATGTCGGTGGTATGGTATCTGAACAAACAGGGTTGGAACCAAATTATACCCTCTTTGCAGAGAGGCACTTCAAGTTTGGCAGTGGGTGGTGTCTTCCCAACACTTTCTAGTTGCAAGGCATATACAAGGGAAGTCCAACGTGATTACCGACAGGCTGAGCAGAGCTATCCTAATGCCTCATGAGTGGTCCCTGAACAATTATGTTGCGGAGAAGATATTCCACAGATGGGGTCAGCCTTGCTGCGATCTATTTGCTAGCCCCCTCAATGCCAAATGCAGCAGCTACTTCACCCTTATCCCCCCGGAGGGGGAGACACCCAGGAACACTGGTTCACGATTGGCCCTCCGGTCTTCTCTATGCCTTTCCACCGTTACTTCTGATATCAAAGGTCATTCAGAAAGCACAGTCTTTGGGAAGCAAAATGATCCTCATTGCCCCACACTGGCCCTGTCTGATTTGGTTTCCCTTCCTTCAATGCTATCTAATGGACAAGCCCTGGATTCTGGACCCAGCTCCAGATCTGCTGACTCATATGTCAGGACAGTTCCATCCCTCCATCCAGATCCTCAAGTTGACAGCTTGGCTGCTCCAGTTTCATCCTTAGTCAGGCTTCATGATTTTTCCCGGAAGTGGTCCATATTCTATCACCTTCCCACAAGCCTTCCTTCGGGAAGATTTATTCCAGTATGTGGAAGAGATTTTCTATTTGGGCCCATGAGAGACATATTGATCCTTATACAGTGCCTGTTTTGGCAATATTAGAATTTCTTTCTCAACTGTTCAGTCAGGGTTCAGCTGTAGCAGCCATTAAAGTGCAACTGGCAGCGATTTCTACCTTTCACGTTGCTAATAAGGCCAACCTTATGGCTCATAGGCTTTGTAGGGCTTTTCTGAAAGGGACATTGTTACTCCAACCTCTAGTCTTTGATCCAGTAATGCCATGGGACCTCAATTTTGTATTACAGAAGCTCACCTCAACTCCCTTTGAGCCCGCAGCTACGTGTAACATTAAATTCTTGTCATGGCAGACAGTATTCTTGGTAGCCATAACGTCAGCTAGACGGGTCTCTGAACTCCAAGCATTATCGATTAAGCCACCTTATTTGGTGTTTCACAAAGATAGGGTCTCCTTAAGAACCAAGCCTTCCTTTGTTCCAAAGGTTGCCTCTATTGTCAATATCAACCAATCCATTGAGTTGCCTGTGTTTTTTCCTGAATTCTCCAACAAGGCAGAATTTAAGTTTTTTCAGCTAGATGTTCATAGACAATTGCGTTTCTATTTACATAGGACAAAAAATTTCAGGAAATCAGATCAAATGTTTGTCTCATTTTCAGACACTAGACTTGGGGTTCCTGTTTCTAAGGTAACCTTGTCTTGCTGGATCTCTGATTGCATCTCATTTATTTATGCTTCCAATGGCAAAGAATTACCCTTTAAAGTGAAGGCTCATTCTACACGATCTGTGGCTACCTCAACTGCGTTTCAGGCTAGGATGTCTATGGATGATATTTGTGCTGCAGCAACATGGGCTTCACCTCATACCTTTATTAGTCACTACAAATTAGATCTGGTCTCTAGAGGCAGATCTTCCTTTGGTTTCACAGTGCTCAAGAGTATTTTTCACTGAGCCACCCAAGATCAAGGTGCTAGGGACGCTGTCCCACGGGTAAGAATGAAGGCGAGATTGGACTACATAACATCAAGAAGTTATATACTCACCATAACGTTTGATGTATGGAGTCCATCTCGCCTTACATTCTTACTAACCCCCCTCCTGGAGGACCTGGAGGTATAGTCTCTAGGTGTCAGTAGTCCTTTCTGTTGGGGATGTTCTTCTTCTCAGTGTGTGTGTGTGTGTGTGTGTGTGTGTGTGTGTGTGTGTGTGTGTGTGTGTGTGTGTGTGTGCGCGCTTGCAGCAAACAAGATCTGGGGAATAGACCTGTTGCATGATGGGATACCTCTTAGCCACGAGCCAATTAAAGACTTCGAGCTAGAGTATGGCCAAGTCGGAGCCAAACCCACGGGTAAGAATGTAAGGCGAGATGGACTACATACATCGAACATTATGGTGAGTGCATAACTTCTTATTTTATTTATTTGACTGTTTCATAACTAATGGTATATCTAGGCATAGATAGCTATTTTTGATATAATGAAACAATTTTGCAGTGAAACAGTGTAAACGGCATCTGAGAGCAAATGTGATATTTTGTTGCAAGCAATTTGCTGATGAATCACAACAATGCAAGACATCTGTAATACACACTCATTAGTTTGAAGAACACCATTGCACATAAAAATAAAAAATAACTAAAAATGGAGACATCCTTCTATACGTAACATAGCCACTCTATTAAACAGCTTATTCCTAGTTATACATTTTATATATGTGCATACCTACAAATATTTCAGGCATGAGCAATAATGCCCTTCTTGTCTGAAAAGTTATAGTTTGACCCCATTTCCATTTCTTATATTTTTTAGCTATTAGGCTGGATTCAATAAACCCTACATGGTCTACTCTGAGCATCTGCACTTCTTGGCATGATGAACACACAATAGCACACCATTTTTAGATTCAGTAAGTATCTAGATATTGTGGCATGCGAATTACAACATAAACAATTGAATTGTATGGAAATCAACTAATCCAAGATGGAGGAGCAATTCAACAAGCTATAAAGCAACCGTGTAGACTCAATGCTGGTTTTCTCTGCCAATTTCAAAACTTATTAGAATACAGCCACAGGACAGACTCTACACAGAAATAATGTTAGGGGCTGCTGTTGCATTAACTCATGTGTATGTGCAACAGGCTGAAGTCTATACTGATTTGTTTGTTTGTGTCTTTCGGCTTTTCCCGGTAAGGGGTCGCCACAGCAGAACTGCGGTCCGCTAATGATTGGTAGTTGATTTTTACGTGTCGAGTTATCAGCCCTGACACACAACCTTCAACGAAGGTATGCCCATTCACGCATATCTCCATGCAGAAGACGCTCTAGCTGAGAATCGAACTGGACAGTGTCTTACTGTGAGGTGACAACGCTACCGCAGCACCACCACCTGAAGTCTATACTGGTGCTGCTGCTAATAGACGAACGCCAAGAAGAAGGAATAAAGTTTTTAGACCTCATTTATCACAATGTGGACATTCAAGTGCTACAGGTAGATAGACACTACAGGAACTCTGCGACCTCTGTCGTCCAAAGCTGAGACACAGGGTCAACCAAGGGGAACAAATACCAGTGGAGACAAAGGTTTTTGTAGTCCTTAGAATCTTAGCTACAGGAACCTTTCAGAGGCCAACAGGGGATATGCTGGGGGTTTCACAGGCATCAACACAAAGGATACTTCATCAAATTCTGAATGTTATGCTCCAACATTCCAGTGACCAAATACATTTTCCGCATACTCCTTAGGACAGGGCCACAAAAATGCAAGAGTCCTACCCTGTAGAACTCTAAACTGAAGTACTCGGTGCAACAGATTGTACACATGTAGAAATCAAGGCACCACCAGGGGAACAGGGCAGGGTGTACATGATTAAGAAAGGCTTCCACTCCATCAGCTGCCAAGTCGTGTGTAATGCTAAGGGAATCATCAGGTATGTGCGTGCTGGCAACCCAGGCAGTTCCCATGACTCACATGTATGGCACACCTCCCAACTGTACAGATGTTTAGTAGGGTTGATATCCCTTGGGGCCATTTACTGGTGGATGCAGGTTATGCTCTGGAACTATGGCTGATGATGACCATCAGGAATGCATACACACCTGCAGAAGAATGCCAGAATGAGGCATACCCTCAAACTAGAAATATAGAGCGTGTGTTTGGGCTGCTGATGTCACTGTTCCAGTTCCTAGATACATCTGGGGAACCCTGCAGTACAACCCACGTACATGTACAGAAATTTTCACCATGTTTGCCATGCTTCACATCATCCTGAGAAAACAGCAGAGCAGGATCAACAAGAGGAAGGGGCACTTATCCCACCACCAATGGCAAGGTCACCACACCCACATGTAGGTGAGGAGTCAGAGGGGGAACCAGCAGCTGCTGTGGGTGTAGACAGACATGCTCAGTATGCCCTCACATTGGCTAAGAGGCAATGCATAGCACACACAGTCACTCACCACCTAAGAGGCTAAAACATTCATCCTATACACATACATATAGTTGATGCCAGGCAACGCTCACAACCTTTACCTATGCATGTAATGGCTGTGTACTCCTGGTATTAGACAGACTCCACTCTGAAATACACCTGAATCAACTTCTGGATTTACAAGGTAAGTCTTGAACCTGTAGTGTTAAACCAGAACTGGGTAATAACACAAACAAATTGCATACCTCTGCATGTTCTTACTTGCTAATGTAAGTAAGTAAGAGTTGATTGTTTTTTTACAGCAATGACTTTCAAATGTGACAGCAGAGACTTGGGGAAAACATCTGTCATCTATCAGGTAATAGTCCTCAGGCAACAAAGATTCATACGTTCATACTTGTCAAAAGTACTGATGGTCGATGAATGTCCTCAATCTGTCTTCCTACTTTTGTACTGGAAAATCATTAAAGAGAGAAGTTAGAAAGTAATGAGACAAATTTCAGTTTCAGACTTCATAACCCTCAGAACATTCTGATGCAAAAATGTTTTGATTCAGTCAAATGTCATACTTTCCAACATCAAAATATGTGAAGAGCACAGTTAAAAAAATATCCTCACAAACATAAATATAATAAGCACTAAGGCAGATATGCACCCTGATCATCAAACACAAAAACTTATGTATGCCTGAATTCAAATGATAGAAAACAAGTATATGGCACAATATCATCATTTACACAGGGTGTTTTTTTTGGGGGGGCAGGAAAGATAAGACAGTGTATGTGAGTAAGAAAGAGAAACAGGTGAACATTTGGCTAAAGTAACAAATGACTAGTGTGACTGAACGAGCTTAACTCCTCATGGTGAACACTGTAACTGGTATTGTGTGTGTGTGTGTGTGTGTGTGTGTGTGTGTGTGTGTGTGTGTGTGTGTGTGTGTGTGTGTGTGTGTGTGTGTGTGTGTGTGTGTGTGTGTGTGTGTGTATGGACCCTCCAGCATGGTTGAGTTGGCAGTTCATTGTTGTCATTCCTGACCAACAGACCTGGTTCTGCCAGGAATTGGACTGGCATGTCCATGCACTGCTGCTGCCTGAATGTGACTGATGTCAGACAGCCAGGACCACAGCCCCATTGTCTGCAACATCTGGGAGTGGATACCTGAACCAGTGAAGGAGCAGTCGAAGTAGACCCACTATGAAAGTGTGATCTGGCATAGCCACGTCTTCCAATATCAGTTGATGTTGCTGACCTACGCCTACATGGATGGCACCCCCCCCTCACATCTGATGTTACATCAAAGACACCACCTGTTCCAATGTGTCATTCATCTGATCAAAAGAATCAGCAACTGCTCAGTGCTGGGCATTGTTTCAGAGGTTTCTAACATAGCTAAAGAATGACTTGTCGTTATCCTTCAACTGTGTGGCTGTTTTTATCTCATATTTGGCTTTTTGATTTCATTAGGGTCTGGAGTTACTTGTTCAGTTTAAAAAAAGCATTTCTGTATCTTGAAAGTTACTTTTTTTGTTTCACATGCAGTAACTTTTCTCTTTTATTATAGCACCTGTTTATATTAGGGTTCTGCTACAGGGGGGTTATTTTTGAATTTGGCATTGTAATCATCGCGGTGGTACGGCAGTAGCATTGTTACCTCACAGCAAGAGGTTCTCCCATTCAATTCTCAGCTTGGCTTGGGAGTGCCTTCTGTGTGGAGTCTGCATGTCCTCCCCGTGGTTGGGTAGCGTTCGAAAGACATGCGTGTGTAAATGGGAGTGCCTTTGTTGAAGGTAGGGTGTCAAGCTGGCACCTCGACATTTCATAAAAATCTACTGCCAATCATTAGTGGACCAGAGTTCCGCTGTGGCGACCCCTTACCGGGAAAAAGCCGAAAGACAAACAAGAAATGTATCTATGCAACTGCTTACATGTGATTAGAACTTCCCAGTTAAGGATTTCACATAAGCAGTGTGGTTCATACCTGTCAACCTCTTAGAATAACAATTCTGGACAAAGCATCGGGCGGAGGATGGGGTAGGATCAAAGGCCCAATAATAGGTATACATTTAAAATATTACTATTATAAAGTTAAACATTTGATAGACTTAAAGGTTTTGCATTAACATACATTTTCTGAATAACATGAAGTCTGAAACTCAAATGTGTCTAACCGATCTGACAGAAAACCAGAAAAATGTATGTGGAACAGACCAAAGCTATGAGGCAAAAATCCAGACATGCTAATAAAGTTTGGACACTAGAGAGAGATGCTGGGGTTCTCAGGATGGAAGTTTTTTTTTTTTTTTTTTAAATTAGCTAGGTCATCACTCAGTTTTAGTAGATATGCCTTTGCATACTGGTGTATTCAAAGTTGATTCAGAATTCAGTCTTACGCGGAATGTGAATGATTTGCAGTATTTCTCTCAACTGTCTAGATTTTTGCAGAATGTCCAGATCTTTGACTTATATTTTGACCTGCTCTTCATAAAATGTTTGGTTTTCTGATAAATTACTGAGTATTGAAGTCACTAATTAATGGTATACACTTGAATTTCTGACTTCATATCCTTCAGAAAAATACATTTTATTGCAAAAATCTGTGACTGTATCAACTTTCTAAATATATAATTGCAAAATGTAAAATATGCCTCCATTTATGTGCCCTTGTCACCCATTATTGTAGGCTTTGTTCAGATTTCTTGCCCTACGAGTTTAAGGGTTATGGTTGTGGTCTGATTTGACCATAGAAGACATTACAGTTGGTGGGGTGCAAAACTGGCCCATAATGGTAATGACCAAATCTCATTGTTTGTTTTATTGTCTGAGTTCATTGACATTTTTATTATCATTAATGTGTATTTATTGATATGTCATGATACTATCTTGTCCAGTGACCTATTATCTCATAATGACAGGATAATTCTTATCTGGATGCAAAAGGCCACCCATGTCTACCTGAACAAGTACAATATTCCTGTTCTACCTTGCACATTTTACAGATTATACTATTGGTTTGGTTGTGTGTTTGTTAGCATGCATTTGTGTGTGTCTGTATGTTGTGTGTATGGTTGTTTCTGTGTGTACATATAATATATCTGTGTTTTGTCTGTGTGTGTGTGTGTGTGTGTGTGTGTGTGTGTGTGTGTGTGTGTGTGTGTGTGTGTGTGTGTAGTGTGTGTTTATATGATTGTGTCTGTATGTATACATGTGTGTATATGTATATATATATATATATATATATATATATATATATATATATATATATATATATATATATATATATATATATATATATATATATATATGTGTGTGTGTGTGTGTGTGTGTGTGTGTGTGTGTGTGTGTGTGTGTGTGTGTGTGTGTGTGTGTGTGTGTGTGTGTGTGAGTATGTATGTATACCAAGGACATTGATATATATGGGTGCCAAGCTTTGGAGTGAACGACAAGTGCTTCAACATCTAATAGAGTGACACCATTTGGTTGATGCAGACAGGTATTTGACAGGTGTGCGAGATTGACCATCCCTGAGTAGGGAAATATGTCCTTTCCATGTGGAATGTGTGATCTCAGAATTAGTATTTATAATTAACAGGGGGTGTGGAGGGAAAATTAGTAAGGCATACAAAGTACTACATAATAACTCTAGGAATCAGAGGAGGTTAGAAAGTTCACAAAGAAACAAGGAGAGGATATATATATTAGGCTCCCAAATATGCAACAAAGTCAAGATGATTTAGGATTTTTGCTTGGAAGTGTTTGCATAGGTATTTTAATACCCCAAGCAGACTCAAAGAATGTTTCCTTGGGTAGATTGCAAATGTTTGAGGTTTGATGGGGAAGAAAGAGGTAATTAAGAACATATATTTAGGACTACAGTGAGTTGGCAGACTTTTAAAATTCACTGCAGACTACTCTGTCAAAAATAATGCATCTGGCAATAGGCAGTAATCACAAGTTACCTCACCAGTTGGATCTCCTCACAGGACAAAGGGTCTGTCATCCATCCCCATTTGTCCACTCTGCAACTAACACTGTGGGTGATAGGGTTTTGATCCCTTTCAGGCACCTCTTTTCAGAGGACATGTTCAGGGTTTTACAGGAGGCAAGGAAACCCTCTATCAGAAAAATCTTCATGGTTGGCCTATTCTTCTATGAAAGCCCATTTGTCAGCCATTTCTACTTGTCTATCCTTGAATCATCCTGTGACCTCTCATTTTGAGATCAAACAATTTCTTAAAGGCATCCTGCATATTAGCCCCCCCCCCAAGAAAACCTGTTCTTCCTCTTTGGGACCTTAATTTTGTTTTGGAAAAATTGACTCAGGCTCCTTTTGAGGCTGCAGATTTTACTTCTTTGCAACATTGTACCTGGAAGACTGTTTTGTTGTTGGCTCTTACTTCTGCTCGGAAGGTTTCTAAGCTCCAGGCCCTTATGGCTATTCCTGCTTTTTTTTTTTTTTTTTTTTTTCACAGGACAGGGAGTCCCTGTGTACCAATCTTCCTTTTATGCCCAAGGTAGTCAATGAGTTGTTCAGTACAACTCCTTTCCTTTTCCCTTCTCCTCAGTCTGCTAGTACGAGGGTCCTGCATACCTTGGATTTGCACAGACAGCTCGGGTGTTATTTGGATAAAACTAGGACTATTCGTAAGTCTGATCAGCTTTTTGTTTCCTGTGATTCCAGGTCTTTGGGTTTGTCTGTTTCCAAACAAACCATCTCCACCAGGATATGTAAGGCCATTTATTTTTGTTATTCTTTTCATGGCAAATATTTGTCTGCTTTTGTCAGAGCTCATTCCACTAGGGCTGTTGCCTATTTTGGTGCCTTCTTCAAGGGGCTGGACACCAAGTCCATCCTTGAAGTTGCTACTTGGTCTTCAATGCATACTGTTACTAAGCATTAAAAGTTGGCTATGGTTTCTATGGCCAGTTGAAACTATTCTATGTGGGTTTTATGAGGGCTCTTCTCAGCCTTCCACCTCCCTTTCTATTCTTGAGCTTTTTTACTCTGTGTTCTGTACTGAATACTGCAACAGTGGTATAGAAGGACATAGTACAGTAATGTAAAATCTTACCATAACAGTAGATGTCCTGTTCTTCATTGTTGCAGTATTCTCTCCCTCCTTCCTACCCCCTGTTGTTTTTCTGCAGTTTTTTATTCTAGATGTGTATGGACTCCTTTGTCCTATGACGACTGTTCTGTTCTGGAGCAATACAGTTCTAGGTAGTTGCATCCGTAAGTCCCTCTTATGCCCTACGTTCTGTCGGGGATCATAAATTTGACATACAACAGAACCAAGATCTCTTTTAAGCTTATTTATACTGGCCAAGCGACGGGCTGTCCTCAGCACCACATCTCTTCTTTGGTGCAGTATTCGGTACAGAAGTAAAAGACAACTGTTATGCTAAGATTTTACACAACTGTACTTTCTGTCACTTTGCTCCCTCATCACTACCATACATACCTCTCATCTGTCTAGATTTTCTCAGAATGGCTAGATTTTTGCCCCATTTTTTGGTCTGTACCTCATAAAATTTAAATTTTCTGGCAAATGACTGAATATTGAAGTTACTGAATAATGACAAACATGTTGAGTTTTAGACTTCATATCCTTCAGAAAATGAACACTAAGAAATCCTGTTATTCTAGCAACTTTTTAATTTATAAGAGCAGCATTTAAAAATGTCTCTATTTTTGACATTTGTTCCTTATTATTTTAGGGTTTGTCCAGATTTTTTTGTGCTAAGAGGTTGAGAGATATGCCATCATGTGAGCAAGTTGGAATGAAAACAGTTTAAATGTTACCATGTAGGACTAATCATTGTCAAACCAGGAATCAGACACTTGTTAGGTACTGCAAACTGTTAGAATGATGGCAAAAGCTGTACAGTATCATTTCAGTTATTTGTTTATATACAATAACAGTGGAACTTGAAACAGATTCATACAGATATAAGGTTAAAATAGAAGTGTTGAAAACATAATACAATGCAGCAACTCACTAAGATGTGCATGAAGTGCATTTGACTAGTAGCTGGAAATCAGCAAAATTAAAACATGAAGTGAAAGGAAAAGATGAGTGTATGCTAATTTTTAAAGTTTGCATCACTCATGCTTCTACAGATGTACAAGCAGCCCACTTGTAAAAATAGTGCATTTGTCTAGTAGTATTCAAAAATCAGCACATATCAAACTAGAAGCTGAAAAAGGAACAGAATAGTGTGTCTACTAATGCCCCAACCTTCTGTCACACACTTGCTTTCTTTGGAATTATTAGCAGGTCAGAAAGTTACTGCACCAGGCTAGTATTCAAAAACCAGAACACACTGAAACATGAAATGAAAGAAAGAGAAATATGGTTTACACTACTGTTTGCCTCACTCATATTCTTTCTATTGGTAGAAGCCGTGTCATAATTTTTCTTTTTAGTTGGCCAGAATTTAGTCACCACAGAATAAAATATGAAAGAAACAAAAAACGATGTTTACTAATGTTTTAAAAGCATTGCATTACTGATGTGCTTTGTAGAGTAGCAGCAGCTGTCCGGTCATAAAATGCCTGAAAGGCTGCTTTTCTCAATGGGGAAAATGCACAGATTACATTAACGACTGGCTTACAGAGAAAACTGTTGTCAGTACAACTGCAATTTGAGATGGAATTTGGTTCACACCTTTAAAACTTCCTGCAGGCACTCTTTCCCCATCCCCTTCAGCGAAATGTGAGCATGCACAGAAAGGCAAACCTGAAATGTAAACAAAGGCAGAATCAAAACAAAAAAATCCCTGGGATTGTCCCTTTAAGTATTCTATGTGTGCAATTGCTTATTGTTTTCTGTTCCTTTTGCACTGCAGTTACCTCTGAATGTTTAGTTTTGTCTGCAATATATTAACTTTTTTGCTAATTTAGAAGAGATTTTATTTATTCCCCTTTTAAGCTCTTCGGGCTGGCATTTATTGATGCTCTATTTATTAAATGGGGAGAAGGTATTACTTAGCACTGTATGTTGTCAAGCTGCTGACATCTATCTCGAAATGCCAGGTCTGCATATTACCAATGAGGTATTGTTTTATAATTTACATTTGTGTATTTATTAAGATTGGTATGGTAACGGATGTGTTTGGTCCCTTGCAATATTTCGGGTGGTGGCAGTACTACCTTCCCTAGAAGAAATATGTGGGGAGGTCAAGATTTCTACCAGCTTTCTTTGGGAAGTGTGCCTGTGTTTGTGTGTGTGTGTGTGTGTGTGTGTGTGTGTGTGTGTGTGTGTGTGTGTGTGTGTGTGTGTGTGTGTGTGTGTGTGTGTGTGTGTGTGTGTAATAAATGGTTTAAAAGGGATACTACAGGACACTGTAGTTCACAGAGAGAGAAAGTAGTGAAACAGAAGGTTTGATTTTAGACCAAAGACTCTGCGCTGTAAGTGATCAGTGTGTAGTCCTAGTCAGGCTCTGGATGTTGAAATCTCGTACCCAGGGCAGCAGTGAATATTCCCTGTTTGCTTTGAAGGACAGTTTGCATTTGCTGAATTGGTCAGTGAATCAGTTTTGTATCTACCTTTTATCTACTTTAACCTGCTGGGCACCAGTGGTGTAACTCAAGAGACCATTCCTCTGGTAGCCATCAGACCTATCTGGGGCAGTGTAGCAGATCATGGGCCTTAGCCATTGGCCCTAATAGACAAGGCTGACAAGATTTAAACCTTATCAGTGCAAGGCAGCTTGTCACACTCTGCTTATAGAGTACCTCCATATGCCAAAACCCATGGGTGTGCATCACTTAGTCCTCTTTAAAACATTGTTTTTTGCATACTGCACTGATATTGCCTCCTCCTATTGTAATATCCTTATGCTCTCATGTAACAAAGGCTTCCCAGCTTCCTTCATAAGTGCAGCGTAAGAGCAAGTATTTGTTTATAATGTCATACTGCATGGTATTTTAAACATTTTTGCTAACATATTCTTCTGATAAACTATAATACAGAACACTGACATCTATACTTTTTCCATCTAACACACACCCATTAGGCCTCTCCTACCAGCCCCCTATCAACCCATTCATTCCTCCTCCTCCAGGATGAGAACCATCACATGTTTTTGCCAAGACAAGAGTGCTATGAACCATTTGTTCTCTAAAGCGGTGAGAGCTAATAAGCTCCAGGTTTAATGAATAGCACATAGCTCTCAACCCAATATCTACTAACAGCAATCTGTCAGCACTCCTGTTGGAATAAGTGGTGCAGTGGGACACATGGCCTTCCTCCTCCCAAGATGGGTAAACTGACGTTACTTGCTCACTCTCACCTCCCTGCCTCCATTTGTCCAGTGCAGTGTCTCTTAATAGAGCCTGGGCTGTCTGATTCATGTTATTTATTCATTCATTCTTTGTTTACCAGTAGGTGGGCTTGTCCAAGGACCCTTTTCAGCCATGACTCAGGAGCCAAGGCAGAAAGTAATAGTATTTTAAGAAATAAATCAAATACAATAAAAGCAATCAAGACCACACTAATGATGAATGTACAGGCTGTTACATTTCACAGTAGTTGAGAACAAGTTTCACAGATGTTAAAACTGTATGTGTAACAAAGTAAAGATAGTAACATTTCACAGTGATATGTAAACATTTTCACAGAAGTTGACATTCTATTCACAGTTTCCCATTTAGCTGCCTTCAGAGAAACTAAGAGCAGAAACACAGAAGAATACATATGAAACAATATTATATTCAAATTCTGAAGTACAGCTATATATATATTTCACCAGAGCTGGATCATGGTCAAATGGGGCCCTAGGCAGGACAATGGACTGCCTTCCTCACCACAACCCCCTAACTCCCCTCCTGACTTTATCCTATCTGATGTAATATGGCAACAATTGGAAAAAGTAAAAAAAATATATCATTGGTATTGTCATTCTGTACAATAATACACCTCAGAGCACAAGAAATCTGGTCAAAGATGAACAATGGGGGGGGGGACCCAAAAATGAGGACAAGTTTTGAATATTGCTCTCTTATAAACTTATAAAGCTGCTAAAAACAATAGAATTTCTGTTAGCATGCATTTTCTGAACGATAGAGGAAGTCTGAAACTCAAATGTATGCCACTCTTAATATTATATCTTCAGTGATTTGCCAGAAAACCACTAAATTTATGAGGAGTACAGACAAAAATTTGGTGCAAAAATATGAACATTCTTTGAAACACTCGATAGTTGAGAGAGGCAGGATCATGCACTGTACTGCCAAGACTACCAGTACCATGCACTGGCACACATTTCTCACAATCACACAAAAGACTACCAGTACCATGCACTGGCACACATTTTTCACAATCAGACAAAAGACTACCAGTACCACGCACTCACACATTTCACTAACAATCACACACAAGACTACCAGTAACACGCACTGACACTGTTAGTCTGGCAGCCTGGCAAGGTGGTCTTCTGTCTGTTTCTCCCTTGGTTGGTGGAAGAGTCAATGTTGCTTGCTGCCAGCCTGGCACTGAACTGACTTTTATTTTGTTTTTAAAGCAGGAGTCAGGTGTGGACAGTAATTGATCGGCATTAACATGCTTTTACAGGCAATTGTAAACCTGCTGCACCTGCTGCTGAGCTCGCTGAACAATTACCAAGTCTGTTGGTGGGGGAGCACACCAAAAGGATGATGGGAAAAGATAAGAAATAGAATGTGGTCATGGTACAAGAAGAGAGATGGGACACATTTTAATGTTTAACATTTAAGTTTTTAAGCCTGGTTAGCCTTCTGCCTGAAAAAAGCACCAGTAGTGACTAAAGAAAAGAAATGTGACCTCACACTCCTACACGAGTTGGAAGAAGCCAACCAGTGATGAGTTACTTGCTAGTTAAGAAGATGCATGCATGCACATTGCAGCAAATTGAAAGGAGGAAGTAAACAGGTGGTTGTACTGTTTGTTGGAACCATCAGATCATAATCCAAATGAACAATATTGAATAAAATATGTTTTTTAATTTTTGCATTTTTTGCCCCACCATCATTGGGTCCTAGACAACTCCCTAGGTCACCTAGTGCTGGGTTTGGCTTTGTGTTTCACCATTAATGGTTTAAATCAGATATTCATATTTACAAAGTGGAAGTAATCTCTCTTGAAATATAATACAATAGACTAATGGGGTGGAAATTTAAACTAAGCTGGCTGCCCAAGAAAAAAGGAAATAATACCAGCGAAGTTAAATCTAGTTTTTTTCCCTTTTCCCCCAGTTCCCCAGGAGGTGAATGTGACACTGTAGGCTATTTACAACCTTTTCAATAGGAGGGAAATCCTATATTAAGATGGGACAAATGTCACATTCACTTATGAAATTGCAAGTGGTAAGGGGGGGGTAATCTTTGTCTGTATAGCATGAACATTTGTGTATGATTTCTGGGTGTTCTATTTTTTTTTTTTCAAAATTGCTTGTAGTGTGTATCCTTGGGAGAAGAGTAGTCCAAATATTATTCCCTAAATCTAATACACAAACTTTACTGAAGGAGTCTTTTATGATTACTTCTTGCTAGCAAAAGCCCTCTTTTGTAAATTTTAGATTACTGTAAAGATGAGAAACTTGAATTAGTTAAAATAAAACCTCACTGATACTGAGCTCTTTTAGGTCTGACTTGGGGGAGAAGCCATATCATTTATTTTATTTATTTATTTATTAACATTTGTTTACTGGTAAAGTCCAACTGCATCAAAAAGTGCCCATTGTCAGCAAAGGCCCAGGGAAAAAAGCTCCAGATACAGTAAGTTACATAGAGGTATACAAGAATAAATAGTCACAAATTGAAGAAAAATAAATAAATAAATAAAACCAGTTACATAGCAGACTGCAGGAGAGCAGTTTATAATGAGTATTATGAGACACTGTAATGCTACAATGTACACAGAGGGAGAAAAAGAGATACAGACTTGACAGAAAAGGAAGTTGATAAGTATAGAGAAATAAATGATAACTTAATAAGTAAGAGGGGATAGTAAAGTCTTAAGAAATTGTTCAAAAATAGGAAAGCTGCATTAGGGAGTATATTAGTAATTTATTCTCAAATATATTTTATTTAATTTGAGTGTAGATATGTTGCAATTCATAACAAAAAATCAGATGGGTTGCTGCTTTTTACTTTATCCATCACAAATTCTTCTTTAAGAAAATCTCCATAAGACAAAATTTACAGAAATGAAATAATGTTTAACAATAGTCAAAAATAAAACATTATAACAAGAATTTGTGTGACAAAGGAGTATATAACAGATTACATAATAAGTAGTGTACAAATTCAGAATGCATAATGAATGTTTCCTTTTTTATTCTTGGTTAAATAGTTTAAGTTTCTCTGTATATTTTGGCTACCTGGAGAACCAGTTGCTTCTTTTGTTCCATGCTGAAAGATTTAATAAAAATGCGTTTTGTCAACAATTCAGTGATACAAGATACATACAAAGTCTTGGATAATGCAGTTTCATTTTGGTAAGCTACCTCTGCCACCCAGTGGTGCAGTATATGTACCATGCCTTGTCTCAAACTACACAGCTAACTCATTAACACCTGTGTGGTGTGGATGTCACACCTCTAGCAGCCTACACACATCCTTGCATTCCAAAGCATTTTCTGAAAAGTCAACTTCAAAAGCATTAGATAAACAAATGTGAATATTTTGTGAATAATAAAAGCTATTAAAACTGTACAAATAGCAATGTTATCAGTAAGACATGTTCTTTGCAGTAATAATAGGCAGTGCATTCATAGTCTTTCCCTAAATACTATTAATATAGTATTAATTCACACAAACCAAGATTTTTTTGCTAAACTTAAATTGTCATGTCTTGGAAAATGTATAACATAAAGATATATCGGTAGAGCACTTTGGCTAACCAGACATAAGCTTTTGCATAACAGCAAGAAATTCTTCTCTGAGTGCATGTTTATTTAGATATTTACAGAAATATGAAAGCATACATTTAATTGTATAATTAGCAATATAAATAACACTATCTTTCAAGATGTGCAACTTAAAGTGTAAATGTCAAAGACAGTTTTTTTCAACATCTAAGGTTTCACCTGATACCATATAGCAGTAAGTCACCTAGATTTTGAATACATATGGAAATATTACTTATTTTCATAATTGCTAACAAACAACTAGCAATATCTGAAGTACAGTGTGATGTAAATGGACACTGTCAATGAATTTTCATGTCTCTCATCACCGTATTTCAGACCATACCCCTCAACAGTCTCTCAGTTATGGAAATACAAACATAAATATGAATTAAAAATGGCAAGCAGTGATTAATTTCTCAAGTGCAGGACATCCTAAATTAACAATCTTATTGTCATTTTGTTAAATCATTGCCCTTTATAAATTGCCTATTATTAACTGGCAAGTCACTGATAAAGAAGTCAGAGCCAAAAAAGATCTTAATGCCATAAGCAGCTATGGGTGTTAACTGAAATTATACAGAAAGTTGCTATAGGTGTGAGTGAGTTAATTACATTTGATGAGCAAGTGCACGAACATTAAACATGCATGTGAATTAGGTAGACAATTTAGCAATTATATGAAAAAGTACCGAGAGTGTATCTTTTACAGTCTTAGTAACAGCATGTTTCACCTTTTCACCAATAGCTTAGATGTATATAGCTTACTGTATGGGTACATTACACTTACTCTCTCTCTCTCTCTCTAGATATATATATATATATATATATATATATATATATATATATATATTTTTTTTTTTTTTTTTTTAAGATTGTTAGGTAATCCCAGCACAAAGTGCACTTAGACTTTAAAAGCTCAACTTAACTTGTCACCTCAGTGGGAAAGACAAATATGACTTATAGCATCATGCACTATTTATAGAGTACTTATCTAACAGCATGATTTACACTGATGTGATGCAACTGATTTTTTTCCCACTAATGTGCTCATACAGACATTTACCATAATGCATATTTCACAAATGGAATTACAGGTCATATTAACAATGCTTGTGTTAAGAAATAATCAGCCATCAGACCTTAAACAGGTTTAAATCCGAAATTTTCACATTACACTTTCATCTATAAATTATACTTACAGTCTCAGTCTATTGTCAGTGTAGAACTTCTGGTAGAGAAAGCAATTGGTGTTGAGTGAAATGTAGCTATTAAAACAGTTACTAAAAACTGCATGAAAGACCCAGTCAAGCTAGAATCTCCACCATAAACCTGCTGTAGTAGTTGCCCATGGGATATATGCACTTGACCCCTTAAGGACATACCAGTCTTTCAGCTACATGGCTTCTGAATGCCCATGACTTTTGATTTTTAAGTCTTCATGAGTACATCCAGTCCAACAAAGCCAAACTCCTTAAGGGGTCAAGTGCAACTATCCCATGGGTATCCATTACAGGAGGCTTAAGGCATTGCACGGTAAAGATTTTAGCTTGGCTGGGTCTTTCTGGCAGGTTTTACTGACTGATTTATTTGTGTGAACTTTTTATCATTTGGTTTAGATGTTTGGGATATTTTACAGATATCCTAATATATGTTTATGGACATCAGGTTTAGTTTGAGCTCTGTGTTTCTGATATATAACTAAAACATCCACATATATTGTTCTGATGAGATCATACAAAAGGCCGAAACATGCATGTTTACTGCTAATGGGGAAGGGGTAAATTATTGATCTGAATGTATCCATTAAGACTTAAATAAAAAGTAATGGGCATTCAGAAGCCATGTTGCTGAAACACTGATAAGTTCATAAGGGTCAATTGCATACATACCATGGACCACTGCTACAGGAGGTTTACAGTTTTCAGCAGTAAAGATTCTAGCTTGGCTTGGCTTACTTATACTTTTTAGTGAATAGTTTGATTGTGTGACCTTTTCATGCTTTGGTTTGGACATTACAATTAGCAGACAATTGATTGTAGTTTTTATTCTTTGCATTTCAGCAGAAGAAATTCTGAAAGAAGTTGGAACCTCTTTCACTTGTAACAGTAAAACATGGCAAGCTTTCAGAGTTAGTTGTTGTTTCAGTTAGTAAAATATATATTAATTCGCTGTTACTCCCAAATAATGTCAAGTGTACATGTACTGACTAGACGCAAGAGAAAAATGAAAATTGTGCGTTAAAGCAATAGTATACCACTGCTGTTTATTTGCCTGGCCATCTTGTAATGTAATATGTCTTGACATGCCTGCTCAGCATAAGCCAATGAGATTCAGCAAATTCATTCTGGTTGGGAGGGTGGCCTAATGGTTAAGGTGTTTGCCTTACAAACACAAGGTGCAGGGTTTGAGTCTCACAGGGGATAATTGGCTAGGCTTAAAATGGCTCGCAAGGGCAGTTAGCTTAGTACTAATCTATGAACCTATGATGTAATAACATGGAACAAATATTTCTGTA
Organism: Protopterus annectens; assembly: GCF_019279795.1. NCBI lineage: Eukaryota > Metazoa > Chordata > Ceratodontiformes > Protopteridae > Protopterus > Protopterus annectens. The sequence continues at coordinate 1,729,501,050 of NC_056735.1, read as the reverse complement.
GCTGCTGGCATTGCACCTTAACTGTTGATGTAACAAGCCTGTATTATAGACTTTTTTTTAACATGAAGACATATCTGTATGAAACTAAATGCACATTTGTATTTCAAAATAGTGCATCATCTATTAAGACGTTGTATTTCTGACTCTTCTTCCTCTTTTATTTCAAAGCATCAGTATCCAGACTGATTATTTATAAAATCTCAGACTGTAATGAGTCGCTCCAACTCAGACAAGTACCAGTTCCAGAACGGCATTATGCTTGTACTCTGTCCATGGTGACAAGGTAACCGAGTCTGTCTATCGTTTGCATCACACTGCTCACCATGGACTAGACCGCTGGTTTACAGAAATAATGAAATTTCATTATTATTAGCTGAATATCGAGATGTTATACTGGTGAGTGTTGATCCAGTTTCCAGCCAGGTCAATGGATTCCATTACACATTTTATGGTGTAGGCAGGCAGGCAGAGATCCAAAGCAGATTTGTGTATGTCTTTATACAGAGTCATAGCAGGCTCATCTAGCACCTGGTAACACTGTCCAGTCTGGTACCCCTCAACTCTAAATTAAAGAAAAAAAAAATTCCTGATCCAATGCTCCTCAATTGAGAATCAGCCAAACCGAGGTCCATTCTTTCCCAAAATGCACCCCTAAACTCGAAGTTTAAGAGTGAAAGTGAAAAACAGAACAATAAAAAAAAGGTCCATTCTCCAATCTAACGGTCCTCACATCTCAACTAAGGAGTGCCAGGTCTGTTTATGTGACCCTCAACTCAAAGTTGGGGAGGAGCAAAAAAAAAGTTGTCTACATCAGGACCATAAAAAAAGTCTCTTTCTACTGTTAAAAACTGTAGCAAACCACAGCATATACCGTACACTAAGCACTGCAGCAAGCACGTCAATCCTGATGGCAAAAGCAGTATCAGAATTCATTTCCATATCAGCATTCAGAAATACTGGCATGAAAATGAATGCTGGCACTACCATACCAACTGGTTGGCATTTGGCCAATTGTGCCCCCAAGCACTTTGTGCCTAGAGCAACTATCTCCTTCACCCCACCCTAAGTACACATCTGTCTTTATCTTCTTCTTCTTTCAGCTGCTGCCGTTAGGGGTCACCACAGCAGATCAACTGTTTCCATTTCTTCCTGTCCTCTGCATCTTGCTCTGTCACACCAGCCACCTGCATGTCCTCTCTCACCACATCCATAAACCTTATCTTAGGCCTTCCTTTTTTCCTGTTACCTGGCAGCTTCATCCTTAGCATCTTTTTCCCAATATACTCTGCATCCCTCCTCAGCACATGTCCAAACCAATGTAATCTTACCTCTCTGGCTTTGTCTCCAAACCTTCCAACCTGGGCTGACCCTCTAATATACTTATTCCTAATCCTGTCCATCCTCGAAATTTAAACAGAACACTAAAATAATGAAACTGTCACAAGAAATTCAAGTTTTATTGAATGAGTGATAATCCACAGGATTCAAAGACAGGTTGAATAATATGCAAAGCTAGATAGGGCAACCTCTGTATCAGGTAGGCCTGTCTCGATTTATAGTCCCAAATGTTGCCTAGTAGCACTGCCCTGCATTTTTTTTGGAAATGAGTGTTGGAGCTACTCATGCAAATATGATAGTTCTAAGTAGTGAGGCCCCTTAAGTAATTTATTAAGCTCCAGGTTTAGGGTGCCTGCTCAAATAAAATAGGTCCTTCTGTCTGTACTATGCATTTACACTAAAGTGCAGTGTAGAGTAGACATTAAGTGTATGCTGTTAAGTAAGGGCATGTATCTCTGCATTTCAACAGGAATCTGTTCACATGAAGCAGGTACACCTTGTCAATCCAGGTAAGTAATACTAAATGTGTGTGTGTGTGTGTGTGTGTGTGTGTGTGTGTGTGTGTGTGTGTGTGTGTGTGTGTGTGTGTGTGTGTGTGTGTGTGTGTGTGTATATGTGTGTGTGCATGCAAGTGATCATGTGTCCTGGAAACAGCCAGGGAGGGGTTGGGGGACAATTGCGAGCTACTAGGCTATTAGGATTACATTAGCTATGTCTGACAAAGGGAGAATCATAAACCACCAGAGCATCAGGGCTGATTTTCATTGCTACACAAAAGGCTATGTCTGAGGGGAAATGGCACCTAGATTTGTAGTGCAGTCACTGAGGCTTCTGTGATTTGGTAGCTACAGTGACAGCTATCAAACTGTACCTGAGTACCTGCCAGTGTTTGTAGGTGTTGGTGTGCTAGGTGAGTTATGTGTATTTAACTGTATATGGGTGAATGCCTAGAGGCATAAATTGGATCCTGTGTGTGTGTGTGTGTGTGTGTGTGTGTGTGTGTGTGTGTGTGTGTGTGTGTGTGTGTGTGTGTGTGTGTGTGTGTGTGTGTACGTAGCTACCAAATCACAGAACCCTCAGTGACTCCACTCCAAATCTAGGTGTGTGAGACTGTGGGGGAGGGTCTGTGCCTGTGTGTGGGCTATAGAACCACAGGCTGATGGGGTGTTCATTTGTGCAGTGCAGATAGGTTCATAGGTTTATACTAGGCTATCTGCCCTAAGGCATTTATAAGCCTAGCCCAAATTTTTGTGGCTTACGCCACCCCTTATATGAAAAAATACTGTGCCCATTAGTTTGTTGTGCCTCTGTCCAGCAGTGACACAGAGATGATTCCTCCATCCACAGGTCTAGATTTCTCTTGAACAGAGTCAGGTGCTCTGCCTCACATGGACCGGGATTTTATTCCACAGCCTAGGAGTCTCTGAGTGATAAATCTATCCCTCCAGCACGCCCTATTTATATCCGTGCTAAGGTTTAAGTCACTTGCTCTAGTCAGTGGTTTTGGTGGATTTGGATTTTGAGGTGGAGCATGTCCATTAATTCCGGTTGGACATGGCCTTGTAGTTTCTTCAATCTGGCAGCATATGACAGATTTTTGAGTCCCCTTATCCTTTTGGTGGAACTTTGGGGTCTCAATTGCTTGCTGCAGATGTCGGGTGAGATACAATGAATGGGGGGCATTGTACGATCATTGGTCTGATAAGTGAGAGAGTACAGGAACAATGACCTCTCTAGATCTGGGATGAATCCCCTCTTCAATCAGTGGTGGGCAATGTAGAAGTCTCTTTCTACTTCTTTTAGCAATGTGAAAAGAAAGAAGAAGGCCACTGTCAACCTGGGGGTCCCCCCTGATAACCTCTTCTGTGCTTAGTGGATTGCCACCTATATGGCTTGGGGGGTTACTTTGTTTTTCCCGGTATATGACTATACATTTTTGGCGTTTAACTCAGGCCATCACTATGGCTCCCAGTTTGCAGTCGCCTGCAACTTTGTCAGCAAGAGTCCTCCCATGTTGGCCTGTACAACAATAGGGGGCCAAGACTGAGGCCTGTGGGACACCACTTGTGACCGGCTTGGAGTCTGACTGGGTTCTGTCCTTAAGCCAATTTGTTGGTAGTAGTTTTCTACAATACCCGAGTGGGTATTGTGTCGAAAGCCTTGCAAGGTCAAGGTAGGCTGTATGGACTGCCGCATGATCTTCCCTTGACAAAGCAAACTGGGACTAGACTTGTTAAGCTTGGGGGCTGGTATACCAGGGTCCGGTAGGCGCGCGTGTTGGGGAGACCACAGCTGCCGACGCCCGCACATGGGCGCACGATCCGTGGTAAGGCTGAGATTAAACAGCTGCCTTATGTGCGGTTTAATTCCTCATTTAGCTCGTGTAGCACAGCCGGGGACACCATCCGTCCCATTGATGCTGTGTTTTTAGCTTTAGAGAGAGAGCACCAACTCGCATTTGAGATGTCCGGGAGGCTACACTGCTGGGATAGTTATCTCTCCTTTAGGGGGAGAGGGTGAAGTTTGCACTGAACCTGCCAGCCGTATGTTGGCAATGTCTGTGGGTTCAGTGAAATTCTGAGCATATCTGGGAGTTTCCACCCAGGTTCCTAACATAGCTGAAAAAGTCCTTATGATTGTCCTTGAATCCATGGCAATTTTTCTCTCAAAATTGGCCTTAGTTGATTTTATGAGTGCTCGTATTTTTTACTAATAATGATCAGGGTGACTTCCTTTTATGGATTTTGTTCTATCATGTAATAGCTTTCTCCTCTTATTGTAAAGTTTGTTAATGGCTGGGGTCCACCAGACTGGACGCTTGCCTTTTGGAAAGAGTCTTGGTTTTATTTGGGATTGCCTGATCCATGCAGTCCTGGAGGTGTTCATAGAAGGCATTTGTAAGGGCTTCCGCAGCTTAGTTGGTTTCCACTGGCTCAGGGGCCTTGAAGGATACCACACCAGTCTTGAGTAGTGTGAAGTTTGCTTTAGAGAAGTTCTTCACTATGGTCTTTTTGTTGGGGTGGGGGGGATGTGGATTTCCAGTGAGATTAGTTTATGATCAGATCTATATACTTCCGTGTGGGAGCATTTTGTCCCCATGTTTGTGACAATGAGATCTAGTATATTTTCTCCTCTCTGGAACAGTGACTCTAGCTGTTCCATGGCATTTGAATTTATGAACTCCAGGAACCGTTGGGCTAAAGTTAGGGCTTGAGTAATGTTCCCAGTCTATATATTCGGGTAGTTTGAACCCAATGAATATGTTTGAGATACATTTATACCTTATATACCTCCAGGTCTTCAGGAAGGCTGTGTGTAGGGTTCCTGAGTTTGAGAGCATGCTACAATTTGTAATTTGTTTTTAGAACTTGTTTAGCTATGGTGTTGCACCTGGATGGTTTCCGAGCTTATTGCGTAACCCAACCTGTGGAGTGGGTATCCTTTATGAATATGGATACACCCCTCCTTGTGGTGTGGTCTGGGTTTTGGGGGGGGAATGCATGATATGGTAAAAAAAATAGTGCCGGGTGCCTCTCAGGAGCCTTGAACCAGGTTTCAGTTACAGCACAGACATCGATGTTCTCCATACTGAGAAGGGCCTCGAAAAGTGCATATTTTGAGATTTAGACTTCTGGCATTGAGCAGCATTACCCTCAGTTTCTTCCCATTTCTAGGATGGTAGGTTTAGAATTTGAGCCTTGCCTAAAAAGGCACTATGGGGGGTGGCAAGCCTTAGCCAATATTCGATCCCAGGGTGTGACAGGTGCAAGCCCGTCCCCTCTGGTCAAGCTGGTCAGTCAACATGTCACCTCCCCAGACAGGCAGATCTTCCCAGATTAACAATTCATAGTCATGTAGATTTCACTAAATGAGATGTTGCACCAGTATGAATGTGCATGATTATGAGCTGCTAAATACTGGGGCAGGGAAACTTGATCTACTCGGGCAGTCCAGGTTGCCCTGCAGTGCAAAGAAACTATGAATCTGTACTATAAAAATGCAAAATTCATTGAAATATATATATTTTTTGTTTTGCTTTGTTGTTTTTTTTTTCACTAGTACTTTGCACCCATTTTAGAATTTTACAAGATTTTCTGAGGATAATGAGAAAACAATGGCCTCGAACATCAATTCACAAATACAATGCAAACTGCTTGACCCAGCACCCTGTATTTATTTACCACAGGTTGGCAGAAACACTATTTATATTTTATATTTATTTTACATTTGTTTACTGGGAAAGTCCACCTGAACACAGGTCCTTTTACAGCAGAGGCCCAGGGAGAAAAGTTCCAGAAATAATAACAAATTACAAATATGAAATATGAATACAAATACAAATTAGAAATACATAAACATTTAAGAAAAAGTAGTACATTTTTCATCAGCATATGTGGGAGAAATGATAGTGAAGTTACAGATTTAACAGAGATTAAGAAAACTATAGTAAGTAAATACTTTGCTAGTAAACCGGAAATACATAACGAATAAGCTCTACAGTTACAAGCATTCACATGAACATTCAAGATACATCAACCACAGTGAAGTACACTTTAGAGATACAGAAGGCAGTTTACATATAGGTGTTGTTGATGGTATCAATGAGAGATTTTGTTTTACATGTATTTCTAAGGATAATTAACTAGTAAAGAGGTTAAAGAAGGTCTATCCAGGAATGTTGCAGGAACATAGTCAGGTGTCTTCTGAGTGTGACTTAAGGAGCTTTTTAAATTGTATAATAGAGCTGTTTGAGGTTATAAGAGTTGGAAGCTTATTCCATATTTTAGGAATTTAGTCCCTGACATTAAGCATGATAAATAAATAAAATAAAATAAAATAATAAATTCAGTTTCTGTTTCTTTAACTTCCAATTTAGGGGTGATTGTATTAAAATCCATTAGTCACCAGGTGAAATGCGGAATAAAAGACATGTTAAACTCTAGATAAGTGGGGCTGAAGGAAAAAAACATATATATATATATATATATATATATATATATATATATATATATATATATATATATATATATATATAGACAAGTGTACTACCTAAAATCAAAAACTCACAAAATTGAACCTAAAAAGATCAAAAGTCAACATACTGAAAAAAGCAAAATAAAAACAAAACACATATTTTGTTTGCAGCGGGGTAAGTCCCCATGCACCGTCATGTGGGCAGCTGACACCCCACACCCCCTTCTACTTACATATATAATTTCCAAGATCATGCAACAGCAGGGAAGGGGCAAATTCCCAGTCCCCAGTGTACTGCAACTTCCCACTAAGTAATGCCAGCATTCTGCAATCCAGCATTACAAACATTCAATATTCTGAATGCTCAACCAAAGGGCTGGTTCCCATATGACTATACTAACCTTAATCTACTAGTCAGTATACTGATACATAAAAATTAATAAAAAACTATCAGTTTCCCAAGACTGACACTACAATGCTCATTCTCTAAGGTATAAAATTAGAGCATACAAAACTAAAACAATATATTTTTTGCAAGGGAAAAGCACCTCCCATGCAACCCTTATGCCCTCTGCTACAGACACACACACACACACACACACACACACACACACACACACACACACACACACACACACACACACACACACACACACACACACACATGCACACACATATATATTTACACACACACACAGACACACACACACACACACACACACACACACACACACACACACACACATATATATATATATATATTTACACACACACACACACACACACACACACACACACACACACACACACACACACACACACACACACACACACACACACATACTCGGGAAAGGAGACCTTCCCCAACCTCACTATTATATTGATCTTGCACCACTGTTGATCATCTTTACTGTCAACCAAATGAAACTGGCAAGAAAGATACTGACTTACTCACCATCATCTGACCCATGTATATGTATATATGGGTCTACTTCCATTCATCAAATTTACACTTACCCAAACCACTAAAATGCAAGACAACTTTACCAAACCCTTACCAGTTTGAAGCAACGGATCACTGATATTTTTCTAAGGGAAATGAACTATTTTACAGCTATAGGGGCAGCAGCTGAAAATTATTAATTTTAGTTGCAGGGGCAACATTTGGACAGTTTTATATATTTTCTAAATGTGAGCTGCATTGTGACAGCAATATGAAGCTGTACTTACAAAACTCAATTTTCTGGCTTTACTCCTGATTTGCAGACCAGTCTTTAAAGTGGAATAATGTATAATGATCATTAGGTTACCGATGAATTTGGAATGTGTGCAAAAATAAGAATATTCTGCTTATTTTTTAAAATATAAAAATGAGGACAAAAATACCAAACAAGTAGTCTGTACCACTGACACAGGGTTGTAAAACTGTGACTACAACCTAGGCAGCACAAATTTGACTAGCGGCTTGGCTCTTTCACTGCACAGATAGGGAGGGTGGGCTTGTCCACTCTAGGAGGGTAGCACAGTGGTTCCTGACTGACTCATACTGGTGCTCCAGTGATAGTGTTTCAGATGGACAACAGAGGCCTATTCTGAAGTGGGTACCAGTCTGGAGAATGTATGCACATGGTAGCCCAAGCTCGTGATGGTAGCCCTTATTGGTACATGTGGGGGAAGTATGAATGAGTGGACAGAGGGACATAGGAACCCCTTGCAGTGATGCAGGTGATCACATCACCCCTGGAGGTGGGGTTAGGCCAAAAATGAAAAATGCTTCCTATGCCATTGAAAGCACAAGACACACTCATGGATGCCTGGATGATGCCTCCCCATTACAGTGTTATGACTGATTGAGAGAAGACTTGATGGTTGGCAGGCATGGGGGCACAAATCATACAATAAAAAAATACCGAGAATCCTTATCTTTTTAATTCAGGCACAGAGGCATGTTTAGCTTAATTTATTTATTTTTTACTGTTTGATAACCAGGTAAATAACCTGCTCTGTTGACCCTTTTTAGCCATGACCTGGTCTCAAGGAGTGCTATATATAGTTATGACAAAGTACACAGACAGAAGTAGAACAGTTTAGTACAATCACTTAGCAAGTCAGATTTCGAGTTCACCAGGGAATGATCCAGTTCAGGTTTAGCTCTGTGGATGTTGCAGGTTTGCAGTAACTTCTTGGCAGGTTCACACAGCTATGTAAGTTGGCCACCCTAGAGCATGTGTCTCAGTTTCTTTGCTTCAGAATTCCAGACAAAGCCAAACAATAATGGGGAGACAAAGGCCCAAATTGTGACAAATTTTTAAATATTACTCTAATGCACTTAAAAAAGTGAATATAACTACGGGTTTTTTATCCACATGCATTTTCTGAAGGAAGTATGACACTCCAGTGCTTAGCACTACTGTCTGTAATCCTTGGTGATTTATCAGAAAGTCAAATATTTAATGATGGACAGGGAAAAATTTGAGGCAAAATTAGGAAAGTACTGCAAAACGAGGAAGAGTTGAGAAGCATTCCCTGAGTTAAAGTGTCACAGGCATACCAAGCTTCCTATGCTATAGTTTCCAAGGATACAGCTTTTCTTCAGTATTCATAGAACAATATCAAGCATATCAGTGCAGATGATGACATCAGACAGGGTAATTTTGCAGTGATGGCCTGCTATTTGTAAGTCTTGCAGTTACTGTAATTCCCCTATCTGTGTGAAAACTCAGTCTACCAATGGTTCATAGGTTCATACTAAGCTAACTGCCCTTGTGAGCCATTTTAAGCCTAGCCAATTATCTCTTGTGAGACTCAAACCCTGCACCTTGTGTTTGTAAGGCAAACCCCTTAACCATTAGGCCACCCTCCCAACCCTATGCATCTATTTAAATGGAGGCATGCTGCACCATTTCCTGTATTACTTCAAAAAGGCTGTACACTCTGTATTGTTTGCTATATATTTTATATAACGTAAATAAAAGTACTACGCTTTATCTGTTTGTCATCTGTAGAAGCCATGCATTGTGAGAGAATGATGTACACTGAACTTGCAACACACATCTCTCAAATGTAAAGAACATCAAGTATCTCCTAGTATAACCCAGCATTGGTCGTTTTCCCGTTGATCAGGATTAAAAGCAGTATTTTTTGAAATATTGGGAAATTATGCATTTTACACTGATACTCAAGGGTGTGCTTAGTTTTCAAGCAAATGATGATCATTTCTTAATTGGTTACAACCACAGAAATTAAAAAATATTATCACATAGTGAAAATGTGCTTCTCATGAAGTATATACAATGTACCACACTATGTCTAGGTTTGGTCACCTGCACTTTATCAGCTGTATGTGTTCATAGGATCATAGAAAGTTACTAGGCTGTTGGACTTGAGGCCCTTACAAGCCTACCCAAGAATTTAGCCCATGTTCCAACAAGTCAGCACCCTATGCCACTGTCCAGCAGGGACACAGGTGGAATCCCAGGGGTGTATTTTCTTTTCCCAATCCAGTTATCCAGGTTGCGCTTAAAAATGGTTAATGAGCTACTCTGCTTGACATGGAGGGGGAGTCTATTCTACAAAAAGGGGAATCTCTGGAACACAAATCTGTCTTGCCAATAAGTCCTATTGATGTTACAGACCAGACTGAGGTCACATGTGCTGGTTATTCGAGTGGAGCTTGACTTGCGGATATGCAGCAGTCCCATCAAGGCCAGGTCTGAGATTACTTTGTATGCCAGACAGAGGTCACCTCTGAGGAGTCTTTAGGAGACTGAGTAGAGGGACAGGTCATTTAGCCTATCTGTATAGGGTAGATTTTTCAGGCCCTGGATTCTCCTGATTTGAAACCTCTGTGGTCCCTCCAGCTGCTGCATGTGCTTTGTGAGGCACAAAAAAAGGGGGGGGGCATTATACTCAATAATGCATCTTATAAGGGAAGAATACAGGGATGTTATGACTACCTTGTCCCTGGATGAGGTACCCTTACTAATGAGGTGGGCCATTTAGAAAGCTTTCCTTACAACAGAGGCAATATGGTGGTCAAAAGTCAGTTTGCTATCCACCTGGGTGCTCAAATCCCTCATGACTGATTGCATGCTTAGGACCTTACAAGCAATGTGATAATTTGTGGGGACATCACTCTCCCAAAAGGGGATGATGCATTTTTTGGCATTCAGTTTGAGGCCGTGTTTCTGGCACCACTCATTTGCTTGTGTGAGACCCTCTTGGAGGATGTCTACATCACTAGGGGTATTGATGACAGCAGAGAGTTTATCTATTAAACCTGAGTGGGGAATAGTATCGAAAGCTTTGGCCAGGTCAAGGTAAGCACTGTCTTCCCCTTGTCCATGGCCTTGGTGACTGTCTCCAAGAAGTCAACCAAATTTAACAGGCATGACCTCACCTTGACAAAACCAAACTGTATGGGATAGAGTGTCTGAAGGTTGCCAATGTCCTTGTTAATGAGGTCTATGATAGTCCACTCCATGGCCTTGCAGGTCAGGCTAGTTAGGCTGATGGGTCTATAATTTTCTGGATTGGTGGACATTCCACTTTTGTGCAGAGGGATGAAAGTGGCTGTCCCCCACTCAGCAGGGATGAAGCCAGTACTCAGGTTTGGTCAAATAGGGTGCCAAATAGTGCTGCAAGTTCCTGCCTGAGTTCATGTAGGATGCAACCTGGGATGTTATCAGGTCCCATGGAGGCTGTATTTTTTGGCTTTGAGAGGGCATTGATGACTTGTTCCCTAGAGATAAGAGTTAGGGGGCAGGTACTGGGGATGTCCTGTTTTACTGATGGGACAAAGGGGTGAAGTTTTCACTGAACCTATCTGCCAGCAGGTTGGCTATATCTACAGCATGTGTGTATGTGGTATCCATGACCACCAATTCTGAGCAGATCTGGGTGGTTCCCTCGAGATTACAGACGTGTGAAGAAGGCCTTATGACTGTCTTTAGTAGATGTGGCCCATTTGGACTCTAAGTTTGCTTTAGAGGAATTCGCTAATGCTCTTATTTTTTTGTTCAGGCTAAGGAGATAATGCTTCCAATTAGGCACCTGCTCCTTCTTGATCCTGGACAGCAATTTTTTCCTTTTATTATAGCATTTATTTATTGCAGATGTCCACCAGACAGGTTTACTCTTTCTTGAGGATGATTTCATCCTGTCGGGTATTCCTGATTCCATGCAGCTATATAAATTATCATATAGTACTTTGGTATAGCTTTGGACATATGTACAAGTTCCTATGGAGGGGGAGGGGGCTGTGAAGCTGTTTACCTTCCCTCAGGAGGTTGTAATCAGCTTTGGAGAAGTGTTTTGTTTGACCCTAGCTGGGGGAGGGGGTCGGGGGAGATGGTGACTTTGAAAGTGACCGCTTTCTGGTCAGTTCTTACCAGAGATAATGACACTGTAGGGATGCAGCAGTGGTTACTCATGTTGGGTAATACAAAGTCCAATATATTTTCCCCTCTTGTGGGGGTGTCAGGCTTTTGCATTGATAAAATCAAGAAATCTCTGGGCATTTGTGCTTTGGCATGAGTATTTCTTCCACTCTGTGGTTGGATAGTTAAAGTTGCCTAGGATCAGAGAAAAGGGTTGAATCTTGACATATTCAAAGAGGTCCAGATAGGTGGAGTGGGTGTCTTGAGTCAAAGTTGGAGGCCTATAGCAAGCTATGATTTGAATAGGGGTCTTGTCAATTGTTAACTGCACCTGGAGTGCTTCCTGTGTGTCATACTGCTTGACCAGTCTTTTATATATATATATATATATATATATATATATATATATATATATATATATATATATATACACACACACACACACACACACACACACACACACACACACACACATATATATATATATATATATATATATATATATATATATATATATATATATATATATATATTGCAACTCCACCTCCTTTTGCTTTGCTGTCCACGGTTTGGGGTTTGAATGTATGATAGGATGAGTAACCTGGTATGGCTGGGGTGCTCTCTGAAGCTTTGAACCAGGTTTTTGTGATTGCACAAATGTTCATAGGTTCATAGGTTCATAGGTTCATAGGTTAGTACTAGGCTAACTGCCCTTGCAAGCCATTTTAAGCCTAGCCAATTATCCTTTGTGAGATTCAAATCCTGCACCTTGTGCTTGTAAGGCAAACACCTTAACCATTAGGCCACTCTCCCAACTCTGTCAGCATATTCCAGGGTTATGAATTCTTGCAATGAGTGTAGTTTCATGTTTAGACTCCTAGCCTTTAGCAGCATAAACTTTGATTTATGTTTTGATGAAATTTTCATGTTGGTAGTTTTGACCTCATAGCGTTGCCTAAAAAGGCACTATGGGGGAGGCAAGATCCTTTGCCAGGAGCTTGAAACCCAAGGGAGATAGATGCAGGTCATCTCTGGCAAAGCATCATGGTTTGTCAATCATGTCATCCCAGGCTGTCAGGTACTGGATCCCCTTAAAATGACACCAGAAACCTGTTAAAGTCAATCATTTTCTGTCTGTATTGAGGCATCATTCTGGGTGACGGTAGAATACTGCTTAAGGCTAGGAACATACCTGCCTGGGACACATATTCAGCAAGCTCGATCATGTCTCTCTTCATATAGTCCAGGGAGATACATCTCAAGTCATTCACACCAGCATGGACTATGACAGAGTCATAACTGCCTGTTGGGAGACTTGAGTACATGGGTGATATGGTGGATTTTGGCACCCGACAAACAACTAACCGTGACTTTCTCCTTATCCAGCCTGGGCACATCTGTGAGTCTCACAATGGAGTCTCCTATGACTAATATGTTGGGTTTATGTTTAGGCCTCAGTGGCTGTGAGACACAGGTGTGTGAACTATGTGTGGTGTGGTGGGAAGTGGAGTTCATGTGTGTTTTTGTTTCAGAGGTCTCCTTTGTTTGTTTGGATATGTTTTTGTTGAGGACCTCAGCATATGTCAGGGGGTGTTATGTAGATATGGGTGGTGTTTGACGTGTGTTGTTCATGTTGACAGCCTTCTCATTGCCAGAGATACTGGCTTATGGGGGAGAGAGCAATGACACCAGGTGCTTGATGTAATTGCATCTCTCACAAATTGTGTTCCTAGGTGGTAGTAGCAGAGGGTTGTCTGTATACATGAGGCAGTTCCTACACTGTCTCAGGATGCCCATATCAACCATACTGGCAGGAGAAAATGTAGGAAATTGTCCATCCATATTTGTTAGAAACTGAGGAAGAGAGGCAAGAGAGAGCTAAAATGGTAAAGGGTGAAAGGTCTAAGAGTATTACTACTAGGTGAGCACACAAGTGCTACTAAGGGAAAATTTGTAGCTGGAATACTTGAAAAAGGGTTAAAAACAGTGCAGCTGAAGCTCTGGATGCAGCAAACCTGTATCCAGACTATGCTACTTAATTTAGGTTAGAAACACAGTAGAAAACTCACAAAGAAGCACAGATTAACCACTTATAGAGAAAAGAACAGAACTCACAGCATGAAAAAATGCAGATAAACAGTAACAAAATGCAGTATGATGCAGTTAAACAGTAATGAATTGCAGTAGATAGCAATGAAATATAGTTAATCAGTAAATTGCTTTAAAACAGTAGCTCACAAACACAATAGTAAAAGACCACTCAAATAAAGCAGCAATTCAGTAGAATACTGTCATTAGTTTAATAAGGCTACTGAGAAGCAATAATAAATGCGGCATATTAAATGAAGTTGAATTCCTAAGCAGAAGCAGCAAAATGTAGTAGGAAGAGGCACAGTTTTTTTGTAATTAGAAAGTGAGGAGACAGAAGATAATTCAAGGTTGAGAAGCTAAAAGGGTGGGCCTTCACAACTTATCTCACTGAACACAATAGAATGAGCTGATGTAATGGGACTGAGGGGAGTGTCCAATATCAAATTTATACTAGAGGCAAGCAAATCAAAACCAACAAGCTTTAATACTACAACAGCGGCTGGGCAGGTGGGTAGGATACACAAGGTAAGGATTGAATTCACCAAGTCTAAAAAACAGTTGCACAGTTTAAACAGATATGCAGCAAATATTTTAGTAAATCAGAGGTGCAGAAAACAGTTGAAAATATTTATTTATTTTATTTTATTTATTTTACATTTGTTGACCGGGCTAGTCCAGCTGGATATATGTCCATTTTCAGTGGAGGCCCGTGGAGAAAAGCTCCAGAAATTACAACAACATAAAAGGTCAAGACAAAGACAATAACAGTATAATTTGGTACATAAGTTTTAACAATTATAGTACAAGCCTAAGATTATATATTTTATATTTCAGTAGGAAAAAGGAAAAATTTATCTAAGAATAGATGAATAAGACTAATACATTTGTATTAGAAATGGTGTAGTACAAATCTTTATGACATATTACAAAATTAGATACACCTAGTAATTTATGATAAGAGATACTAAGGTCTCACAAAAACCTAAGAAAGAAAAACACTAGAGATCAATATAGAAGAACAGCAAACAAGGATGGATTTCTAGTGTTATTTAACACATAGGTTGTGATAGTATATGAAGGTGTTTGATCATTCCACAGTATATACTTATTTACATGAGAAAAAATCCTAAGGAAGATTAATCTCACTAAAAATTAGTGAGACAACACAAGATCATGATCATGGGAGGCTAGGAATTGTGGGAGTCTAGTTAAAAGTTAGGTACTTAGTCTGGGTTAACACAGGGGCATAGCCAGTGTGATTTGAGGTAGGGTTTAAGCTCTCTTTTAAATAAGCTGACAGAGGATATTGAGGTTAGTTGGCTTGGGAGGATGTTCCAGGCTTTACCTACTGTATTGGAGAACAAGGTGTCACCAGCTAAGTTGTTGGATTTTGATATTTGTGCAAGTAGGTTATTATCTGAGCGTAAGGTCTTGAGGTTATTATCGGGGATGACTAGGGATGTAAGTATGGGTGTATTTTGAGGTAAATACAGGATCTTATGGGCTACTATTAATTGATTGAAAAGTATTAAATTTGGCAGCTCTAACCATCCTAACTGATTCAGATTGATACAGTGATGAGTTCTATAGGAGGACCCAGCTGCAAATCTGGCAATATTGTTGTAGGAGGATGTAAGTTTACTCAGATTACTTCTACATATTTTGGTATAGATAGGGGAGGCATAGAGCAAGGTAGAGATGAGGTGGGTACGAGCAATAGTAACCCTGGCTGGAGGTGTAAGAAAGGGTTTTATTCTATAGAGGGAACCTAGTTTCTTGTTTACTATTTTTATGGTGTTATTAATGTGAGGTTCAAAGGACAAGTTGTTATCTATTAGTACCCCGAGTAGTTTGGTGGTTGGTTCAGGAGATATTATAGTTCTTTCATTTGAAGTAATAGTAAAGTTAAGTGGGGAGGTTCTGTGGGTGGGGGTAAATAGTAACAATTTTGTTTTTTTGGGGTTAAGGATAAGATGTCTTTGTAGGAGCCAGTTTTCAACTGTACTAAAGGTCATTTGGGTTAGTGACTGAAGTTCTGATTGAGAAGCAGCAGTGCATATGAGTGCGGAGTCGTCAGCGTATTGGATACAGTCAGCTTGAGGAATTACAGAATGAAGGTCATTTGTAAAGATGGAGAAGAGTAATGGGCCTAATATAGATCCTTGCGGGACCCCTAGAGTGACTGGGACATGGGAAGATAAAGTATTTTCCCATAGTACAGCCTGTTGCCTGTTATATAGGTATGATTGGAACCACTGTATAGTATCGTTGTCCAATGACAGGTTTTTGAGTGTGTCTATAAGGAGGTGGTGATTCACCATGTCAAATGCTTTGGACAGGTCAGTAAAAACAGCTGAGGATAGAGTATCAATATTACGATTACTGTTAATATGGTTAGTGAAGGATAAGAGAGCAGAGGTGGTGCTATGAAATGGTCTAAAGCCATGTTGACAGGGTGCTAATAAATTGTGATTGAGTAGGTAGGTTAACAGTTGTATGTGTATACATTTCTCCATTATTTTGCCAAAGGAGATAGAATAGCTATGGGCCTATAATTGGACAACTCTTTGGAGTTACATATGCAGGGAATTATGTGAGAGACTTTCCAGATTAGGGGAATAGATCCTTCAGAAATAGTTCTGTTAATGAGGATGGATATGGGGTAGGCTACGACTTTAGCAGCTTTTTGCAGGTATTCTGCAGGTAATTTATCAGCAGAGAGTAGTGGGTTTAAGTTTCTGTATGAGGTTACAGATAAGTGAAGTGGGCACTGGCTGCAAATGAAATTGATGAGAATTATTGGTAAAGGTTGTGGCAGAGCCTGGGATGCTAGGGGATAGCTGGTTGGCTAGGGATTGTATGGTTTCAGTGAAAAAGTATTAAATGAGTCAGCTATTTGGATGGGATTGTTGTGATCAGAGCCAGAGGGAGAGGGAGTACTTGAGCATCCAGGGTGTAGGAGGTTATTGATACCTCGCCAGAATTTTTGGGGATTATTTTGGTTGGTTTGTTGTAGTTGGTAGTAGTAGTTTCTTTTATTGGCTAATATGGCTTTTTTGTTTCATTTCTTAGCTGTCTGAATTGCAGGTGGTCTGAGGAGCTTTTTGTTGAGCGCCATTTGGCCCATTGTTTATTTCTTTGGAGGATTTTTTGTTTGGCCGTTTTGGTGAGCCATGGTGTCAGTTTGGTTCTAATTCTAACTTTGCGTAATGGGGCATGGCTGTCTAAAATGGTTAGAAATTTAGAGTTAAAGTATTTCACAGGCATTATCTATTGGGAGGTATTTCAGGGGTGACCAGTCACAGGTGACTAGTTCAGCTTGAAAGTGAGCAGGGTTAAAATTTTTGGTAGTGCGTATAGTTCTATAGATGGTAGAGTTTAGGATGACAGTTTTTGTTCTGATTAAATAGGTAAGCAAGTGATCACTTATGTCCTCAGGGAGGGTGCCTGTTTTATAGTTTAGTTGGGGGGTATTAGTGAGTATCCAGTCAAGGGTACTAGTTTTGTTGTTAGTTTTATTGGTGCGGGTTGGGGATGTTATAGTTTGGGTAAAACCATATAAGTTGATAGGAGTAGAAGGCTGCTCAGATATACAGGAGTTCCAGTTAATGTTAAAATCTCCAAGTATAATGGTTTCTTGGGGGTAGTTACTTGAGAGCCAGCTGAGGATAGCCTCTAATGTGTTGATGTTATTGCCTGGGGGAAGATAGACACATGATAGATATATGGCTTTGCTTTTGTTAAGCTGAACCTTAGTTAGAGGAATTTCTGCATTGTTGCAAAGTGGAGGTTCGGAGTCTAACAAGGTAACTTGTAATCCATTCTTATGAAGTATGGCTACGCCTCCTCCTTTTTTAGTGTTACGGTCACGTCTTATGCTATAATAGCCAGGGGGTAGAACTGCACTGTCTTGTATTGATGGATTAAGCCATGTTTCAGACAGACAGATGATGTCAAAGGAATAAACATCAATAAGGGCATGCAGGTGAGCTATTTTGTTATTGATGCTACGAATATTAAGATGAGCTATCAGGAGAGAGTTGGGGGGGCTTGGTAAGTGTCTGTGTGATTGAATTTGTTGGTGTATCAGGCTGTGTAGCTGTGATAGTGGTAGGACCTGGGTTAGGGTGTATATCACCAACTAACAAGGAGTGGACCTGAACTTTTAGGATGAGTTGTAGAAGTTTAAAAACTAGGTTCTTATTTTTTCTAGCTAGTGGGTTACATTGAGAGATGTGATGGAGTCTATGAAATATGGCTGCTGAGTACTTAGCTGAGAGTGTTCGTAGAGAGTAAGTAGATAGGGAATGATAAGTATAATTAGGAGTAGTAATAAAGGTAAGGGTTTACAGGATCCTTGAGCCATTTGTTTAGGTTAAGGTGGTTAAATGTAGGGATATTTGTGGATAGAGTGGTAGGGTAATGGATAAAGGTAAATGAGTGATGGTTCTTTAAG
Organism: Protopterus annectens; assembly: GCF_019279795.1. NCBI lineage: Eukaryota > Metazoa > Chordata > Ceratodontiformes > Protopteridae > Protopterus > Protopterus annectens. The sequence goes on along the minus strand of NC_056735.1, from coordinate 1,729,482,813 downwards.
GGGGAGGAGATAGGGGTAAAGTGAGAATATAATAGAGGTAATAGCACTTTATGGGGAGGAGTTAGAGGTTGGTCCTAATGCATAGGGGTGTGGCAGTTAGAGTATACGTTTAGGACCACTGGGGGCGGGTGGAATTTGGGGGCAGGGTAGGGGAGCGGAGTGAGAGTGAATGGAGCGGGATGGAGGAGTTCACCCTAGGAAAACAATCAAAGGAGCAGTAAGTAAAGGTAAGTAAAGCAGCAGAGGGTAAGGTGACACAATGCCGTGATAATAGAATATGCAGAGAGGGTTGGCAGTGAAGAATATTAGAAGGAAGAAAGAAAGAATAGAGTGGGAGTATTAGCTCTTCCAGAATATTAGAATCCAAGAGCCTGTAAGTTACTTAAAATTGGAGTCAGAATGGTGGTCTAAAGGAAACTATTGCCCTCTAGTGGACAAAAGCTGTATAGCAGAGGCAATATATACCGAGAAAAGAGTGCAGGGCAGTAAGTATGCTATAGAGGATTGAAGAGTAAGAACAGTAAAAATATTTGTAGTCTAAGAAGGGGGAAGGGGTGACAGGTACGGGAGCAGATAGTAAAGGCTGCCGGCTGTCCTGGCTGGTGAAAGTAAACTTACAACCTAGGATATCTCACACTAATTGTCTTAAGACTTTGGTTTAAAGTACGTACTTTACTTATAATTAAATTCCCTTGGGGACTGTAGCAGAGGGGAGGAAAGGTAAATACTTATTACTTATCTTTTCCAATCTCACAGCAAAGCAATGGCAGAAGGCCTATCTCACTGCAGCTTTGAGAAAACAAGTACAAACTGGTTTAAACACTGGCTATTTAAGACAGAGAAACAGAAACCAGCCAAATTATCCAATCAAAAAACATAGTCTTGCAGTAACACCTCTAGCTAGATCAGACCAGACTGAATCCCCCCTCCCCAAAGAAACAGCTAGGCCTCTGTAGACAAAATATTTCACTACAAGCTCCGAAGGTCACAAACAGTAATAGATATTCACCTCTATGCTAGTATTTTTCAAGTACAGCAGCAAGTAAAACGAAGAGACAAACAAAAAGGAGACAAAAATCAGAACAGAGGTAAGGACTGAATTCACTAAGTCTAAAAAACAGTTACACGGTTTAAACAGATATACAGCAAATGTTTTAGTAAATCAGAAGTGCAGAAAACAGTTTATTTATTTTACATTTGTTGACCGGGTTAGTCTGACTGGGTACATGCCCATTTTCAGCAGAGGCCCAGGGAGAAAAGCTCCAAACAGACAAATCATTAAAAGACAGGCTTAAGTTACAGTTTCTGTTCAGTAATATCCTCATACATGCTACAATCTCACATTTTCAATAGCAGTTATGAAATAAACAAGAATTACATAGAGTACAATTTAGCATAAGATAACAGAGGAGGAGTTAGTCAGGATTCGAACAAGAACATAGCCAGTGAGTTTTAAAATACTGTATGAGGCTTTTTCTGAAGCAAGTTAGCAAGGGTTCTAGAGTAAGTTTGGCCTGGAGAGAGTTCCAAGTTTTGCCCACTGAGGTGGCAAACAAAGAATCCCCATCTAAGTTGTTAGCTTTGAAAGTCTGAACCAACAGTTTAGTAGATGACTGAAGTGGCCTAGGGTTATTATAGGGATAGATGAAGTTTGTAAATGATGCGTTTTTTCAGGTTGGTTAATAACTTTGAATGCAACTGTGAGCTGGTTATACTGAAGTAATGTGTCCTGTATGCAGTGCCAGTGGCAAATCTAGCAATGTGGTTATAACAGCTTGAGAGTTTGCTGAGGTCAAATTTGCTCAAGTTAATGAGTATAGGGGAGGCATAAATGAGGGTAGAGAGTAGATGAGTGTGGGCAATCATGGTCCTAGCTAGGGGGATGAGGAAAAGTTTATTTTTATATAGTGAGCCAAGTTTTTTATTAATGGCTTTAATTGTTTGGTTGGCATGCATGTCATATTTATGGTTGTTGTCAATTATAATTCCTAAGAGTTTAGTGTGGGTATCCAGGGAAATTACGGTACAGTTGAAAGTAAACACTTATCTTTTCCAGTCTCACAGCAGAGCAATGGCAGAAGGCCTATCTCACTGCAGCTTTTGGCCTGGTGACAAAGAATCAGAGAGTTTATCTGTACTGTAAATGAATTAGGCTGTAGAACAAGTCAATAGATAGGGTGGTATGGGAAGATGGAGGCCTTAACACACTGATCATCTAAATGAGAACTATATTGACATGGGAAGACAGTGTGAGTTGTCTTGGGGCATGTTTGATGTCTAGTACAGGCTTGGGGAACTAGATGGTCCCAGCATCAAGATTGGCAGATGAGTTATGTTTGCCCAAAGTGAGAATAGGTAGGTGTACTCTTACTGAATTATGCAACATTGTATGCTACAGACTAAAGAGACAAAGAAGGAAAGACAGTATTTGATGATCAATCACTCTTCTCACTCTACGGTGGCCTTCCTTCCTTCCTTTTTTCTTTCTTTCCTTCCTGTCATTCTTTCTAACTTTCTTCTTCCTTTCTTAGGTAAGAGGGTTAGTCTAAAAGACCCTTTTCAGCTACAGCCTAGGCCCAATGCACTTACACAAGTACATAGTATGTAGACTAACAATATAAATTAACAAAAAAGACAAAAATAATTGGTACTTATGTATTATCGCAACCACATTTTCGTGGTTGAGAAATGCTCATACCTCTACAAATCCAAGTGCATGAAACACTTCCAACTGTTATTCTACTTCCTTACAACTGCCCGAAAACTTTACATTACTTTTAGGAACAGAGACAAATTGAGAAACCCTCTCCCTGCCTTGCGGGCATTGCAGATGCAAGCTTGAGTTATAATGGCTGTTATCGTCCTGTGGATTGGATTCTTAAGTGTGTTGAATATCACTTCATAAGAGTGTCTAATATCACAGTTTGGACAATGAATTAAATACATTTTCAGATGCTGTTTCTCTCACCAGTGTATATGCACCCACTGTAGGATTTTGATTGTTGGGGGGGGGGGGCTGCATGAAAACTCAAACTAAATTGTTTTCCCTAAATAGCAAAATGAAGCTGAACAGCCAATTACTGACATCCTTGTCCTGAAGAAATACCAACTATGAGTAATGATAGGGCAGACCTACTTATAATCCAAATGTTATTCTGATTCCTTATTACTGCCCCAGAACTTTACATTACTTTTAGGATTAGGAACAATTTGTAATGTAAAGTTTTTGGGGCAGTCCTAAAGAATTGGAATAACAGTTTGAATAATTTTCATGTCTGTGTTTTTCTTCTCAGCATTCCTTTCCTCCCAGTTAAACTACTCCTTTCGTCAGTAAGACAGCAGCCCATGCCAATTGAAGCATGCATGTGTAATCCATGCAAAACAGGAAGAATACTTGCACGATCGTTTCTCTTCCTGAATGTAAGCCAAACTGAATTTTCATCAGTAAGGGAGTAAAATAACACCCTACGGTGTTTCCCACACTGGTTTTCATTGCAGCATGTGAATTTAGCAACTGCAAAAATCTGGTTGTGATAATACGTAAGTACCAGATAATTATACACACTGAATCCACATAGATTTCTAGTTTCACAGACATTAAGGCATTTCATATTGGTGTGAGATACAAAATATAATTTATACGGTAGTCTGGGAGTACAGTACAGTACCTGCTACCAATGTAAAAGATATTTTCTCATCCCTGTCAGGGAGGGAAGAGTGTGCTACAAGTGCATGCAAATGGAATCAGAAGAGACTTTTCAAAAGTCTAGAACAATTACCATATATACAGGGTTTATCCATCACTGCTGACTAAGTTTTGGAATTTGCACCTGCCACTTCGATGTAACCAAGGGATTGCTAGCATGTGATGCTATCATACCTCCCAACTGTCTAGAATTTCATGGAATATTCAGATTTTTGCCTCATATGTTGGTCTGTTCTTCATAAAATGTATGGCTTGCTGGCAAATCACTGAGGATTGCATTCATAAAATAATGACAGACATTTGAGTTTCAGGCTTAATATCCTTCAAAAAATCGTTAGAACAATATTTAAAATCTGTACCTGATTTTCCTTCTTTATCCTTCCATTATTTTTGGTTTTGTCCAGAAATCCTGAGCAAAGAAGTTGAGAGATATGGCTGCTACAGCCGATAACACTGATGATCTGTGTTCCTCATGTCAAAGGTTGGATGATTTACTTACCATTGTTAGAAGTAAATCTAGTCTAAATGATGATGACTGCACTTGTGCAATTGGCATGGCTTGGAGAACTGTTGTTACTTATATTAATGACTCAACTGGTGAGATAAATAATGTTAGGCAAAGAACAAATAGAACACATTTAGGAAATGATGCATCTATTGTCTGCAAAGATCATTCAACTCGTATGAAACAAGACGATGCCCCTGACAACTTTGGAATTCTGGATCTGTTTTTTTTTTTTAGAAGGAAACAAAAAAAGAAAGAAAGGAAGAAGTTCACAACAAATAACAAGGAAGAAAAAGAAACTGATTAATGACTGTAAAGGGAAGAGAATAAGTACTAAAAAGGACGGACACTATTTTGTTATGTAACACACAGGTTACAGGGAATTATAATATTGTTCTATCTGAAAACCTTCAGCCTATGGAAAAATGCATCATTTTTCCAAAAGATAAGGTAGAAAAAAGAGTCAAGGGGCAGGCAAAAATGAAGAAATCAAAACTGAATGTGGAATGACTGAAGAACATCACTGTAAGAAAAAATAAGAGAAAGACAGATGATGACCACATGGCTCAAGATGTGGATTTACAACACCTGCTTGATGAGAATTTAATACAGAATGAAAACAGTGGGATTAATAGGACTAATAATGATGAAGATCTATCCTTCATAACAATTGAAAGAGCAGATATTACTGTATTAGAAGCTGAAGACTCTTCAGAGATGGACAGCAAAGATATTCTTGTAGTTGGAGATTTAGTTATTAGAGGAACTGATACATATATTCAGAGAAGATAATGAACATCGAATAGTGTTATGCTTGCTAGGAGCAAAAATAGAAGATGTGAGACAAGCCTTGGAATACCTTAATGTAAAGAAGTACGGATCCATTTTTATTCAAGTCGCTACAAACAATGTCATCCGCAAGGATTCTCTGACTGTTAGTAGGGAACTGACAGCCCTCTTGGATAGTATAGCTTGTACTGGTATTAGGACGTATTTTTCACAAATCACCTATAGAAAGAATAGTCAGGTTACTGTGAATGAAAAGATTTTGTGGGTAAATACCTACCAGGAAAAAATGCTCTGTTTTAAAAAATGGAAATGTGTAAAGCATCCAAGCTTAGCTTTGGGCACATATGCTCAGACAGGATGAGATGCATTTGTCAAGATCAGGGAAGAGGATTTTTGCCACAGATATTTTGCAATATTTGACAAACACTAGGCAGGATTTTTGCCAGGATGAAAATTTAACAGTTCACAGATAGCAACATTTGATGTATATCTGATGGTTATTTATGCTAGGAGCATTAATACTAAAGTGTTTTATTCAAATATTTGCTATGGTCCCACAAGGTTGATGTTGTTATTGTTTGTGAAACATGGTTAAAAAACAATGACTGGAAACCAGTTCTGTCAGGCTGTAAATGTTTTTACTGTAACAGACATTCTAACACAATATCAGGAGGTGTTATGATAGGGATTAAAGATAGTTATGAGACCTGTGATTATTACATGTTCAGTGATAACACCAGTACTACAGACTGTGTAACTGTGACAATAAAGACAACTCTGGAACATATAATAATTGTTGGTGTATAGACCACCAAAGTCAAGTGCAGATGACTTAGAGGAATTCATACATTTGTTGCATGAAACACAGGAGGAAATGAAATATTAATATTAGCTGGGGACTTAGATTTGCCAGAAACAGACTGAAATAATATTGATTCTACAACATTAGTAAATAAATGATTTACAACGTATACTCAGGAACAAAAATTGCTTCAAATTGTAAAACAACCTACTAAGGGGCTGAATGTTTGTGTTACTAAAGAAATCACCATTGTTAATGTGCAGTGATCATGGGGTTATAGGTTCATAGGTTCATAGGTTTATACTAGGCTATCTGCCCTAAGGCATTTATAAGCCTAGCCCAAATTTTTCCTTATATGAAAAAATACTGTGCCCATTAGTTTGTTGTGCCTCTGTCCAGCAGTGACACAGAGATGATTCCCAGGGTAAACCTACGATCTCCCATCCACAGGTCTAGATTTCTCTTGAACAGAGTCAGCGAGGTGCTCTGCCTCACATGGACCGGGATTTTATTCCACAGCATAGGGAGTCTCTGAGTGATAAATCTATCCCTCCAGCACGTCCTATTTATATCCGTGCTAAGGTTTAAGTCGCTTGCTCTAGTGGTTTTGGTGGATTTGGATTTTTGAGGTGGAGCATGTCCATTAATTCCGGGTTGGACATGGCCTTGTATGTCAGGCACATGTCACCTCTGAGCAGACGGTATGCGACTGAATAGAGCTGGAGTTTCTTCAATCTGGCAGCATATGACAGATTTTGGAGTCCCTTTATCCTTTTGGTGAGGAACTTTTGGGGTCTCTCCAATTGCTGCAGATGTCGGGTGAGATACATCCCGAATGGGGCATTGTACTCGATCATTGGTCTGATAAGTGAAGAGTACAGGGGAACAATGACCTCACTAGATCTGGATGTGAATCCCTTCATGATCAGGTGGGCAATGTAGAAGGTCTTTCTAACCACTTTAGTTATAAAGGTTAATTTGTTGCTAGATAAGTCTGCCAAACAAATCTAAACCAATGCACAGAAGGTTAATTACAGATTATATGGAAGCAAAACAGTCACTATGTAAAACTAACTGGAGTGAGTGTATTCAACGGAAAAACTTCAGAAGGAATGTGGAAAGTTTTGAAAGAGAAATTGCTTGAGTGCAAAAAAAAAATTTAACATCATGATCTAGGCATACAACATCAGGGAAATATATTTCCACAAGAACAAGATATCTGATTAAAGTGAGAGACAAAAATATAAGAAATGGAAGGCAGGACGAACTACAGCTTTGAAAACTGAAATAAACAAGCTGGACAAACAGATTAAGCATAGTCTGAGACAAGATCAAGAAAAATTTGAAGAAAATTTGCATAAAGATACTGAGCATAATGGGAAACTTTTTATAGGTACATAAGATGTGGAAGGAGTAAAGAGACACATTGATAAACTGTGTGATTTATTCTCAGACACAACAGATTATAAATATATTTACAAAATCTTATGTAAAACAGTTTGCCTCCTCAAAAGGGGTGATAAGTTGTCCTAGTGACATCCAGGTAACTTCAGATACTGGAAATAAATTAGATTATTTTGAAAAAGAACTGCACAAACTGGATCCAAACAAAGCACAGGGAGGAGATGGAATTAGTAACAATGACCTGAGAACATTTCAGCAAGAACTTATGGTACCATTATATCTGTTATTCACTAGGTCATATAAATATGGGGAGATTCCTCAAGACTAGAGACATGCACTTATTAAACCTGTTTGTAGGACAAACCCAGAGTCATACAGACCCTTAAGTCTACTTTCATGTTGTGGAAAAATAATAGAGAAGATAATATTTGATACATTATTGTCAGAACTGGATAGGTTGGGACTTGAAACCATAAATCAGCATGCATATGCAGAAAATAGCTCTATTACCACCTGTAACATGATGCTCTATAACAATATAATAGCTATGAATGAAAACATGTGCTGTGATGTAATTTATATAGCTTTAACTTCAGCATTTGACAGGGTCATACACAAAACACTGATCAATAAATTAGTACAACTAGGTATTGATGTACTATTAATAAGGTGGATAGCTGCATGGCTTACAAATAGGACATGGCAAGTATCATACAGCACCCGGACAGGTCAAATCCTTGGTTACAGTCAGGACGTCCCACAGGGCTCTGTCCTAGCCCCTTACTTGTTTAGATTGTATCTTTCTGACCTAACATTTTCAACTGAGGTGTTCTGCAGACTATGTTTAGGTTGTATCTTTCAGACTTAACATTTTCACCTGAGGTGTTCTAAAGTCTATATGCAGATAACCTGAAATTGGGCAAACTGATTACATGTGTTACAGATAAGGCATGTCTGCAAAATAACTTGACTAAATTGACCATTTGGGCAAAAGAGAATAATATGCTGATAAATACATCAAAAACTAAGCATATGTATTTGGGAGACATAAATTGAAAGGTGAATAATACAGCACACAATGACTGAAGCTGTAGACTCATTTAAGGACGTGGGTATATGGGTAGATTCAGCTATGAGTTTTTCTAATGGAATCAACCAATTGGTTAATGATAGTTATACAACTATAGGTTGTATAAAAAGATTTATAAAGTTTAGGAAATCAGAAATGATGGTCATTGTTAGTTACATTAGATCCAAACTTGAGTATGGAATAACAATATGGAAACCCTATAACAAAGCAAGCATGAGTAAACTGGAAAGAGTACAGATGGAATACTCCAAGAGCATCCATGGATGTGAAAATTTAAGTTATTATGAAAGACTAGAATATTTGAACTTGTACAGTGTCTCTTATAGATATCTAAGAGAAGATATTATTCAGGTATATAGGGCATTTACAGACAAGTATCTCTGGGGATGTTTAGGGTTATCAAAAAGTACTAGAGAATCATCAAACAACCTATGTAGAAGATTCTGTAGGAATGAGAAGTGTACTAATTGGTTCTCCGTCAGAGTAGCTGATGCATGGAACAGACAATCAAATTACATTAAAGCAAGTACTAGTTTAGATATTTTTTAAGAACAGCATGAACACTTATTAAAGGAACAAGTGTTTTGGTATACTGACAAGGTAGAAGGGCATTAATGCTCATGCTTGAAATATCTGTATGTAAGTATGCATGTATGAAATGCAAATGGTAGTAGTTCACCAAGATGGCTAGGCCTTCTGGAGTGGCCCGCACAGTGTCACCAAATAAATATAAGTACTCTCAAAGGTTAGATACTTTCCAGAAGGACTGGCCACAATAAAAGTTTTAAATATATTTAACAATAAATATATAAAGAACATGAAAATATTGAATATATATTTATAGTAAATCACAGAGTTCAAATCACAGAAAACACTGAAAACAACATTGATAGACAGACTTGTACAAATAAAGAAAAACAATATCTAAACTAAGCTCCACTATATTCTTGACTGAATCTAAGAAATAATTACTGTTCCCTAATTATGTCACTTACTATCTCAAGGCAAGATGCTGCGGGTGAGGGTCTTTCTAGTCAGGCTTCCAAAGAGAATACTCAATACTCTGAGATTTCTTTTTGTACTGTCTAAAATGTAATTTCCAAGAAGGATGGCAGAATGACCTCATCTGGTCACCTGACTCTAGGTTCTCACAGTATTCCCCTTTGAAGCTGAGAGAGGAATTTAGCATAGATGGCATCTAAATGTTTACGGCAGTGCCTGTGGCCTCCCCTCTTTTTACTGAACTAATGAACAAAGTTATTTTTTTTCACAGACCTATCATCTCCAGTCCTATTCAGCACTGTGATGTGCCATTCTAATGGTTTAACAGCTTATTTACATTTCCCTTATTTTTCTTAAAGTTAAAGTTTGCTGTCCCAGTGTCTTCTATTAAAACATACACATTTAATTCATTTGTAATAACGCATGTACATTTTTTTTATTTCAGCAGGCTGCACTGTTGATACATTTCAACACAAGCAGACCTTGCAATTACATTTTCAGCACAAAGACTTGTACACATTAATTTGATATACAAATGACATACAGTTCTAATACATTTGTAACACTAGCATCTTGTATAAATCAGTTTGATATTCAAAGGACATATCATTCTTTATAAAACTCCAGCTGGCATGTGCCTATATCATCACAACCTTGACTGAGGAGTAAATGAATTCAATTAGCATCTGTAAGGAAAAGAGAGTAAGCTAATTATGTTTAACCAGCCATACAAACTGATTAAAGTCCACAAAAGGGGATACTTATTTTGGCTTAAGGAGTCCTATCTTTTGACAAAATGTCATTCCTGGAATGACATTTTGTCAATTTCAGTTCTTCAAAAATTCAAGTCCAAAATAATCTGATATGATACAGCTACATAGCAAAACTATAGTTGTATGAACACTTGTTCACCCTTATATGTTTTCTTATATTTCTCCACAACTGTGCGACTCTGAACAAGGTGTAAATAAGTAAGTAACATGAGGATGATGAAAAAGAACACCAACAACAACTATAGGTTGAAAAGTATGTTTATTCTTGAAGAAATCAAGTCAAGAAAGAAGTCACATAACACATATGATTAAAAGTCACATAATTTGAGCATATTGAATAGAAAAAACATATATAAAATATATGGAAAAATAAAAGTATATATAAACTATATTTTAATCATGTGGATGTTTCATATGGCTTCTTTTGCTTATCTAAGGGAATTGCATTGTTCAGAGTTCATTCTAATGAAGCCCTTATAGTACATGTTGGATGAAAGTGCTCAATTACTCTGAGAACAAACATACGTTTCCACCTCTTGTTATTATTGTTTTTTTTTTTTTTTAGGTGTTTGGATTTGGTTTGTTTCCACCTGTGTCCCTCTGAAATTCCTTTTTGTTTTGGTGGTGAAAAAAAAAAACAATTGTAGATTTGATATTACCTGCTATTTGTATATGTGTGTTCTTGATGAGCTGGAATCATCCAGTTTAATACCATCAGAATATGTGTCAACTAGAAAGAAAACACAAAATTCCTCAGCTTTTCAAGTTCCTGAAAACAGACATAAACCAATCACAAAGTCAAATATAGTTTTTCAAAAAACTTTAATATTGAATAGTTAAGTATTTTCATCCTAATACACACTGGATTTTATCTGATGAAGTTCAGGGATGTCATTGTTCCCCTTTACTCTTTTCTCATCAGACCATGACCCCTTTGGCATGTATCTTGCTGGGCGTACTCAACAATTCAAATTCCCATAGAGGTTCCTCATAACAAGACTACAGAGCCTAAAACATACAGACTACAGACTGTTGTGAGGAGACCTGTGTCTGGCTTATAAGGTATTCTTTGACCAAAAACTGATGGACCTACTGTTTATCCGCAAGACAAATAGTATCAGAAATACTTGTTCTAGGGACTAAAGCCATTGATAGCATTCCACATAGTGTAATAACTCATAGTATGGTTAAACTAGAAATAAATCCATATATTGTTAAATGTGTGTGTGTGTATATATATATATATATATATATATATATATATATATATATATATATATATATATATATATATATATATATATATATATATATATATATATATATATGTGTGTGTGTATATATGTATATATATATATATATATATATATATATATATATATATATATACATGGTTTCAGAGCAGACAGCAAAGAGTTAGATTACTAGGACAGCTTTCTGACTGGTTTCATGTGAGTTCTAAAGTACACCAGGGATCTGTATTGGGTCCTGTTTTGTTCAGTGTTCTCTCTGTTCATAGGTTCATAGGTTCATAGGTTCATACTAGGCTATCTGCCCAAGGGCATTTATAAGCCTAGCCCATAGTTATGTGGCTTTCGCCAACCCTTTAGTTTGAATAAAAACTATGCCTATCATTTTGCTGTGCCTCTGTCAAGCAGTGACACTGAAGTAATCCCTGGGGTATATCTGCAATCTCCCATCCATTGGTCAAGATTCCTCTTGAACAAGGCCAGAGAGGTGCTCTGCCTCACATGTACCGGGATTTTGTTCCACAGCATAGGGAGTCTCTGGGTGATGAATCTGTCCCTCCAGCATGTTCTATTTGTTTACCTTTAGTAAATATTGGCTATACAAATATACAGATGAGATTAAAATAGATGCCTTTATATTAAGTGAGGAAGATTGTGCATAATGTAATGCCTTTTTGACATTTTTGGCTACTTGGTTGCATGGAAATGGTTTAAATCTAGTATCATTTTGTTGGAAGAATTTGCAATGACTGCCTCAACTAAATGTTCAGTAAGGCATCCAAAGTCTCCAGATCTTTATAAAGGGAAGTTCCAAGAAAGAAGGGAGATTAGAAGGTGCGATGATCTATTCTAAGGATTAAAATGGAGTTTCATGTTTTACTAATATTTATTTGTTTTTATGGAGATCCAGAGCTTATCTGGCAGCCAGTAGCGATAAACACAAGAAAATCAGCCCCAACATGAAACAAAGCCAATCCAATAAAATGTACTGGAACAGGATACTGGATGGAAATAATTTTAATAAAAAACACAAAAGTATTAAGCGCTTTCATCTCCACAAAAGTGATACTTCATCAGAATACATAGTTACACTCAATGACCTTGTTTAAATATCTTGACAAACAATGCATTTGGTTAACAATGCAAATCACCTGCCCACTTTTCACTTACTATTAATGACATAAAAAATTCCTTAAAGAGAATAAACATAAAATAAAAGATGTTATGTCGTGCACACATTAAAAGTTCACAAAATAAGGTATATATATATATGGAATATGCTTACAAAACATTTTTTAAAAAGTTTGGTCTCTAACATTTCTCAGCTTTCTCCTGCAATATAGGGGATATGGAAATAACTTCATTCATACCTGGGGGAAAGTTACCAGCCAGTCTCAACTGTCACTTCATCTCTTTCTTCAACAAAGCATTCTTCTAATTGCCCCCATAGTTCACGTTCTAGCTGGTTTCAGCGAACCCATGCAGTTCTTCTCTGAACTATCACTAATATTTATACTGCGGAATTACTGCCACGTCCTCGGAAACACATTCATAGGTTAGTACTAGACTATCTGCCCTTGTGGGACATTTTAAATCCAGGCACATTTCCTAACCTAAAGGTAAGAATCAAACTACACTTTCTGTTTGTGAGGTAAGAAGCTTAACCATTATGCCAACCTCAACCCCCAGAGTCTTCTAGCAGCCCAAGCTTATTCCCAAACCTGGATTACTGGGCACTGTGATCAGAGATTATAATCTCTATGCAAACAGAGCAGCCCTAGACATTGTTGCCTGGAACAGGTCATACCAATTCTGGCAAAGATCAGCAAGCAACAGAAAGCATGGACATTACTTAATACAATTTTAACTACTGCTCAAATAAAACCTGGCTTCAACAAAATGTAGTTCTTTGCCAATGACAACAAAAATTCAGGGAAACTCACCATCTTTATATGGGAAGCTAAGTCATAGACAAGCTGCACTTGTGGGCCATTTTGAACCTTGCCAGTTTCCGTTATTGAGAATCAAACTCTATACCTCTTGCCTGTGAGGTAAACACCTTAACCATTATGCCAACCATTTTGGCTAAAAAAAATCAAAATCATATCAGAATGGTTAATCCAGCTGTGCTGTTTTGGAATAGCACAAGTGATCAAATAAAAGTAATAATTTACAATTTGTGCATTAATATTCTGTAGAAGAAAAGCACATGATTTTTTTCCTTCTAATTTCTACTTTAACTACTTAGTGATACTTAAGAAGCTACAATATAAATGAACATTTTTTTAAGAAAGTTACATTAGAAGAATATTTTGATGCCAGGAATAATTCATTGAATAACAACAAACAGAAGAGTGTGAAAGGTCATCTTCTTATCTTACCAGGGAAGTGAATGCAGATGCATGAGAGGTACTTCTGGCCAAAACTGTGTGAAGAGAGTGTGGGAATTCACTGGAATACTTTTTCACAAAGGGACAGCCACAAAAGCAAATTATACTCTAGGATACATTTAATGAATGAATATTGCATATTGACAATTTTTACATAGCTTAGTGATACAGGATCTGAGTGGTAAGTAAGGCAAAAAGCAACTTTAAACCTTAAAATGTTTTGTGACATGCAAAAGAAACTCCTGGAGAGCTACCCTTTGTGAGCGTAATTAGTTTACTGTTCTTATGTAGCAGGTGATTAGACAATCACTGGAGAAATTTAACACCAGAGAGTCTTGTTTCTAAAACCAGCAGATTAAACAGGTTTATTTAAATGTGTTTGGTTTACCAGGAAATTTCAGTTGGGCAAAGAGCAATGCTGCCAGTGTTCTAGAGAGAAAATACTCCTGAAACATCTTATTACAAACCTAAGCAGAAGACCATAGAATGGAGAATGCACACTCATGTATAATGGTATTATAATTTACATACAGAAATCAAAGGAAGAAAAAAAATGCCCAATTAATTACATTATAAAATTAATAAAATGTAAATTGGTGTGTGTGTGTGTGTGTGTGTGTGTGTGTGTGTGTGTGTGTGTGTGTGTGTGTGTGTGTGTGTGTGTGTGCGCGCGCATGCCTGCATGATTGCATGTGTTTGTTTAGAATTTGAAGAGAAATGAAAAATAAAATAATAAGAGAGAAACGTAAAAATTCAAAGCAATAATGGAGTGAAGTAAAAACTATTGCTTTAGGTTTGCAGCACGTTTTAAAATGGTAAGAAAATATAACAGCATTTACTGAACGTATGAAAACGTAAAAGAGGTGTACTCAAGAACGAGGAACACATTAAGGGAAGAATTGCCAGATAGCAAAAGATGAAGAGATGGGAAGAGCATAGAGCAAAATTAAGAGTGAGGGTAGGGACAGAGAGAGAAGACACAGAGGTATCTTGAGATTATAGAAAGATGTCAGGTAAAGCCCCTAAAGGGAAATCTCTGGGCTTTTAATACAAAAGGTGTGTTACAGTTTGTAGTTCTCGTAGGATTATTCTGTTATGATTACAGGATGATTAGGCTTATTCAAAGATTGAAGAGGTTCCATAAGATCCCATATCTGTTAGGCACAATGACATGGGGTGGATCCCCATAAGTACTAAAGGGTCGCCTTCAGCTTGTCATCTCAAAACTTAAAGACAACAAACATCCCACCACCTGCTTTACTGCCACAGTTTCATTTAAGTTGCACATCTCTCAAATCTACTTTTTTTCAGGCAGGGATGAGTCTAATCCCACTAGTAACCTCCAGATGCTGGGGCTTTGCCTTTGCAATCCACAGTCTTTAAATATGCTATGTCCAAGAAAACTTGAATGCAGAGGAAACAACGTATGCATCTAATCCATTTTCTCCATGCAGGTATAGCCCCAGTGGCAGTATATTTATAGATCAGAGTGCCAGTGATACAAAAATGCCAGTTCTAACTACTTCTTGTACGGGTCAGCTGGGACACATATAACAGGGCAGTATAGTTAATAAGCTGGGCTACAAATGTGGCTTAAAACAAAACTATACCTGCATTGTGAAGGTGTGGTGTAGTTAAGCCAGAGTGTGCAAATGAGAACAAATTGTTTTCACCATTTGTACATACAAACTAAGCCTCCTCATATTGCTATCTTTGATTAGCCACACAGATTATATTCTGCCTAAAGTGTACTCCAGAAAGATTCAGTATCCTGTGAATTGGGTTACAATTGATCTAATAATAAGCTGTGATGTTATTTGGTACCCTAGTGCCTGACTACAAACCCATCTACCACTATTATCGATCGACTTGACATGCCCAATGCCACAGGTCACAGTATAAGAATATTTAGGATTCTGGCTTAATATACACCACACAGAGCTCACCACAGAAAATTTCTTACCCCAACCAAAATTTGCCTACAGGCTATCTGCCTTGCTTACTGCTGACCGGTCAAAACATTAATCAATGGAACTGTATATGTTCTTCTATTAATAACATTCAGTATCTTCTGCAATGCATCTGTGCTACAAAAAAAAAAAAAAAAAAAAAAAACAGCAAAAAATGATTATATATATATATATATATATATGGAAACACTTCACATAATCGAATTACTGAAATCTCGAATGTCATATGTTCGAGACCATATGATCGAGATTTCAGTAAATCGAAGATGTGTAGTGTGTAAAAATAAGAGTTTACTTACCTTAATACATTGCATGCACACAGAGGCAAGGATTCTTGTACGCTCTGTGTGTACGTAATGTTTTTTTTTTTTTTTTGTGGTGTTGACAGGAAATGAGAAATCTCCCATTTTGCGCTTCCACATACAGCGCAAGACGGGAGATTTCCCATTTTCCCGCTGTAGCGCGATTTTGGAGTTGGTATATTTAAGTAAAGTTTGTGTGTTTTTTTTTTTTTTGGTTTCACTTCAGAAGTTTGAGTTTACGAAACTCGATCTTTTGCTTACGGTTATTTGCAGTTCGAGATTTTGTAAATTTGAGCTTCTGAAGTGAATCCATATATATATATATATATATATATATATATTTTTTTTTTTTTTTTTTTATTTTATTGCATTTGTTAACCGGGAAAGTCTACTGGGCCTAGGTGAGCCCATTTTCAGTAGAGGACCGGGGAGAAAAGCTCCACATAACATTAATAGTGCATACAAGAAAAAGGACAATATACAGTGTATATACAGTCTCAATGCATGGAAATAAATATTAAACACAATGGTACACGTTATTTCCAAACATTGCACAATCAACATTGTGTACAATTTGATCATTGAAGATGGAGTTTGTTGGATAGGGTAGCAGTTTTGATTGTTACTAGTTGGAGTTTTGTAGGCATAAGCAGTTAAATTCAGCAAGTCAGAGAGAGCTCCTAAGTAGTGATATTGTAGAGGGATATAGTAGTGGATCACGTGTTGGGAGGTATTATTTTGGCATAAGTGCATTATCAGAGAGAAGAGAGGTGTGATCTGAGAGTCTTCTTAAAGAGAGCAGGATTACTGATTGTTCTAATAGAAGGTGGGAGGGCATTCCATAGTTTTGAGACAGTAAAATAGTTCAGAGTAATGGTGAGTGCGGAAGAGAGGTGAAGAAGAGAGTACAGACAGGATGGAGTGGGTGGAGAAGAGTGTCAGGAGTGATTTGTGACAGACAGGTACCAGTAAGAGTGAAAGGGAAGGTCTACAAGAGGGTAGTGAGGCCAGCTATGTTATATGGGTTGGAGACAATGGTATTGACAAAAAGGCAGGAGTTAGAGATGGATGTGGCAGAGTTAAAGATGTTAAGATTTGCACTGGGTGTGACGAGGGTGGACAGGATTAGGAATAAGTATATTAGAGGGTCAGCCCAGGTTGGAAGGTTTAGAGACAAAGCCAGAGAGGCAAGATTACATTGGTTTGGACATGTGCTGAGGAGGGATGCTGAGTATATTGGGAAAAAAGATGCTAAGGATGAAGCTACCAGGTAACAGGAAAAGAGGAAGGCCTAAGATAAGATTTATGGATGTGGTGAGAGAGGACATGCAGGTGGTTGGTGTGACAGAGCAAGATGCAGAGGTTAGGAAGAAATGGAAAGAGATGATCTGCTGTGGCAACCCCTAATGGGAACAGTGAAAGAAGATGATGAAAAGAGTACAGCATTTGACCAGTTGCAAGGTTAGGTTTTTCAACTTTCAACATCTTTGTGTTTTTGGATCTTAGTGGCCTGTTAGGGTGGTATGTAGTCAATAAGGGGGGGAGCGAAGGGCATGTTGAAGGCATGCATATGAGTTTATGTGCAGTGGTTAATTGTGAATAAGTGAGGTAATGCGGAAGTTCAAGCCAGTTTAGCTGTTGTAGAGATAAGCAGTGGTGTGCTGAGTTTTTAGAATTTGTTACAAATGTAGCAGTCTTTTTTTTTTTCAAAAATTTCTTTATTGCAGTTTTTTAGGTTACAGCATATAAGACATTATACAATAAGATACACACACACACAACATACAACAAAACATAACATTCTATATACAATATATACAAAGAAGTCACTTCAAAAATCCAGTTTTTGTACTAACCACATATTCTGCAGTGATAAGAAGAATAAAACAGTACCATTAGTTGTTTATTACATATACTAGGGAAAGTCAAACTAAAACCTCTTTATATAGGGTATGTGTTTTTTAATCAACTTATCTACGCAAATATTTATAAAATGACAATGTTAAAAAGGTTCTAACTATATCCTTGTTGATTGTCTTACATATATTGCATATTTCACTCATAGATTTAATATTTTTACCTCTTGAGAATGAAATCTAATAAGTATTCCCAATACTCTTGGTAATATTTACGTTTCTTAGTAACATATAGTAGCTTGTGGGAGGCAATGTATTTGATTGCTACATTTCTAAAACCTTCCCATGTATGTGGGATTGCAATAGTCCAATTCTTTGTAATACAGAATTTGACTAGAGAACATATGGTGCTGAGGACATGCTACAAGACTCTGGGAAGATCATTCATATTTATGTGCAGTATAACTGTTTCCCAGGATAAAGTACTTTTTTGGTAGCCCATTTTCTCTAGTCTTACCCTTAGTGAACACCATAAGCTATGAACTTTATTACATTCCCACATAACATGTAGAATGTCTGTTGTTTCTTGCAGTGAGGACATTCAGGTGAGTATTTGTTATTAAATTTACTAATTTTTTGAGGGGTAAAGTATGCATTATTGTTAATCATAAGTTGGGTGTAGAATAACTTTTTGAATGGACTGAATTGGAGCGTGTTTTTGATGGGTTCTACTTTACATAACCGACACTGCAAAACACCGACAACACAAACATCGACACCACATAATCGACAAACCATAAACACGAAACCTCACATGCCCGACAAACAAATAACCGACGGTCCACAAACACGAAACCTCATACACTGCACACACCACAATAACAACAATCAACTAACAAAACACATCCCCTGTCCAAAAACCACACACACAACACAAGCACACCAAAATCCTCACAAACCCACACTAAACCTCACATACACAACTATCTACAACCCTAACCCAAACCCTTACCCTAAGGTCCGTCACTATCGCACACTCAGCTAACCCGTGCCCTAACCCTAACTCACTTAACCCGCCCCTAACCCAAAAAATACTACTACCGCACACTTACCTAACACGGGCCCTAACCCTAACTCACTTAACCCGCCCCTAACCCAAACGCTATCACTACCGCACATTTACCTAACCCGTGCCCTAACCCTAACTCACTTAACCCGCCCCTAACCCAAAAAATACTACTACCGCACACTTACCTAACACAGGCCCTAACCCTAACTCACTTAACCCGCCCCTAACCCAAACACTATCACTACCGCACATTTACCTAACCCACAAGACTGACCCTAAATCACTAAACCCACCCCTATCCCCACAGACCGTCAATATCCACACTTACCTTACTCGCACCCTAACGTCCGTCACCACCGCATACTTACACAGCCTTTTTCCAAGTCACTATCCTCAGCATCGGTGTTTTGATCCATAGCGTCAGTCTTCCGGATTGTCGATCTTCTGGCGCTCGCAAATTCGTTGTCGGTGAAAGCAGCTGTCGGTTATGTAAAGTAGAACCTTTTGATGGCATCTTTTTTATTTTGTTCAGTAATTTGTGGGTTTTTCTTCTGCCAGTATGAGGAGAATAAAGTACAATTCTGATGTGTTATGTCATTTATAAGTTTATAGACTCTAGAGATTGTTTTCCCTTTGGTAGTTAGATTTTTTAGAATTAACTGGCACAAACTAGTATCTTGTTTATCAAAATGTTCAGTATGAAATTTAGTGTTTACAAGGTATTTGAGTGAGTTCATAATAATTACGTATTTCTTTGGGAGATTTAATTGCTCTCGTAATTGTGTAATATCACATTCCTTCCATCTCTTATTAAGGGATACTCTTGCAAGTTTATCAATTTATTATTTAGTAGCAAATTAGGACTAAGGTGTATAGATGCAGTAGAAGGAGGGCATTTAATAATCACACAGATGAAAAGAGCTTTTGAGTAGTTAAAACCATTTGTTTAATAAGTGGATGTAAAGTTTAAGAATAGGAGAGCCCTAGAATTGCACCCAAGTGTCTTAATTTGTTCATACCAAATTCTAGACCATAAGGGGGACCATACATGTGTGTTTGATTCATAATTTAAGATTTGACATAGTCTATAAGCCTGGATAATACTGTAGTATAATTTAAAATCAGGTAACCCTAACCCACCTTTAGGTTTAGGCAGTATAAGCTTTTCATATTTGATTCTAGTAGATTTAGGATACCAAATACATCTGGATATACTTCTTTCCATGTCTATAAAAAATTTTTGAGGTATAATCGTGAAGGTAGCATTCATTTGAAAAAGAATTCTTGGTAGCATGTTCATCTTAACGATACTGCTTTTTGATAACAAAGACATATTGATATTTTTCCATCTGTTCATATAATTTTCAATAGTATTCCAGGAATGAGATAAGTTATTTTTAATAATTTCACTAAAATTGGGAGTATATATTACCCCCAAGTATTTTAGTTGATAAGTTATCTTTATTTTGCTCTCCGGGAAGTAAACGTGCATATGTCCTATGGGATTTAGTGGGAAAAGTTGGGATTTGTTTGGATTTAGTTTGTAATTTGAAATCTCTGAGAATTTTTCAATGGCTGTCAGTATTTTAGGAAGATCTGTTGTGGGGAGTTGTAAGTATATATTAAAGTCGTCAGCAAATGCCGAATATATAATGTTAGTATTTAATACTTTTCAAATGTGTAGAAAAGATGTGTGTGATATATAAAGAAGTAGGGGTTCTAGATATAAATTAAAGAGGTAAGGAGAAAGTGGACACCCTTGTCTCATGCCATTTGAAATGGGGATAGGTTTTATTTTATTATTGTTAATCTGAATGGAAGTTGAGGCCATCTGATATAAAACCTTAACTTTATTAATAAATTCTTTAGGAAAACCAAATAAAGGCATAACATTAAATAAAAAGTTAAAATTTACTCTGTCAAAAGCTTTACTAGCATCTGCGGCAATAACATATTTTGGATGTTTATCTGTTTTTAGTAATCTCATAGCTGTGTCTAGTAACAGAGTGTTATCACTTGTTTGCCTATGTACCATAAAACCTAAATGATTATGTGATATAATAGAGGGAAGTATATTCTTCAACCTGTTGGCTAAAATTTGAGCAAAGATTTTAAAGTCAGTATTTATGAGGGCTATTGGTCTATAATTAGTGGGATCCGTCAGGACAGAATTCGGTTTAAGTAGAAGGATGGTCTTAGAATTATTTATATATAAGTCTGTTATCTCATGTTGTATTATATAGTTATATACTTTAAGTAGGATTTTAGAGACCGGTTCTGAGAATATTTTATAAAATTCAGAGGTAAATCCGTCAGGTCCTGGAGATTTACCTGGCTTGAGATTTTTTATTGCTTCTTTTATCTCTGTTAAGTGTAATGGTGCCCCTAAAAGTTTTTGTTGTTCTTGTGTAACTTGTGGAAAATTTAAATTTTGAATGAACTCATGAAATTTGTCATTTGAGGGAGGTAAGTGCATGTTGTTACAGCCTTTTATACATGTTCTCAAATATATTTAATATCTCTTGCTTTTCCTAAAATTTATGTCCTTCATAATGTAATTCTTTAATTTTTGGTGGGCCACTCTTAATATTTATTAGCCTGGCTAGAAATCTTGAGAGTGTTTGAGCCCATTCCGAGTATTGATATAAAGACCTGCTTTCAAATTTTGTAAGTAATGCTTATGTAGTTGTTTTTGCCATTCCATACATTTTTCCTCTAATTCTTTTGAATATTTTTGTTGTAATTCTAGTTCTGCTGACGCAATTTGTGATTCTAATGTGGTTTTGGTATTATTATATTTTTTCTTAAACCAGGCAGATTTTTGAATTATGACACCTTAAATAGCTGCTTTTGCAGCTTCCCATTGCTTATCATAAGGTATTGGAGTAATTATGATGTCTTCATCTAATTGAGTGAGTATACTGTTTATCTCTTTAGCTACTTCTTGTTTCTGAATAATGTTTGGGTTTAAAGTCCACTTATTAAAATAAGATATGTTTTGGTTGAAATTTAGCAGGTTTATGACTATATTAATTTTAGAATGATCCGAGATAGGGCTAGGTGAAATGTTGTATTTTAGCTTATACGACCGAAAGAACTGAGAGATTAGGAAGGCGTCTGTTCTAGAACAAGATTTATAAGACGTAGAAAAGAAGGTATATCTGAATATTGTTTTGTCATGTTGGAAATTCTCATATGGATCAAATAACTCAAAAGTATTTTGTAATTCACTAAGAGCTATATTTATGATATGCGGTTGCTTGGTTTCTTTATTGGTTCTATCTTTGTCAGGTTCCATTACTGCATTCCAATCTCCCCCGATTATATACAAATGATTAGGAAATTCAATAAGTAAGTTAAAGATTTCATAAATAAATGTTTGTTGGTTAGAGCAGGGACTATATATATTTATGAAAAGTAAAGGTTTATTTATGCTATGGAAATTTGAAGTAAACATAGCCCATCTACCATTCAAGTCAGTCTTCATGGAAACAATTTCCCCCTGATAGGCTTTGTTTATAATGATAGTAACCCCTTTGGAAGTAGAATTGTGTCCAGCAGCTATTATATGCTTAACCCATTTACTTTCTTCAAGAAACTCACCTGATCTCACAACTGTGGGACAGGGAGAGAAAAACAAATTTGTCAGTCTTGTTGTAACAAGAGTCCAGTTTGGATTTCAGGGAGGACTGGATATTGGTGAAGATTGGGGCACCATATAGTAGAGATGGTAGCAGAAAGGATAATGCTAGAGCTTTTTTAGCAGTAATATTAAGGTAGTATTTGTGTCTATAGAGGGTACCTAATTTTTGATGTGTTTTTTGATGTTGCTATGGATATGGAAGTCGAATGTTAGATTTTCATCAATAATAACTCCTAGCAGTTTGGTACTTGGAACAACTTCAATGAGAGTATTATTATGGGATTGGACAGAAAAATCATTCTTATACAGAGCGGTAGTTTTTTTTGGGGGGGATATAAGAAGTTTGGTTTTATTGGGATTTAGAGCAAGATGGTTGTTTGACATCCAAGTTTCGGTTGGAGTGAAAGCATTTTGGGTAAGATATTGTAACTCAGATATAGACTTGGCAGTACAGATGATTGTAGAATCATCTGCATATTGGATAACTGTGCCATGGGTAAGGGTGGTGTGGAAGTTGTTAATGAATATACTGAAAAGGAGAGGACCTAGTATAGATCCTTGAAGTACACATGTGGTTGTGATGAGAAAAGTGAGAAGGAGTGTTGCAATTTGGTGGATTGTTGCCTGTTGGTGAGTTAGTCTGAGAACCAGTTTATGGTATGGGGTGAGAGACCTATGTTGGTGAGTTTTGTGAGCAGACGGGGATGTGAAACCTTGTCGAAGGCCTTAGAGAGATCAAGGAACAGTGAGGAGACTATGTAACCGGCATTGCAAGCCCTGTTTACTGTGTCCATAAAGGATATGAGAGCAGCACAGGTACTATAACCAGGCCTGAAGCCGTACTGTTTGGGGGAAAGTATCAGGTTTTGGACAAGATAGTTAAGAAGTTGAGTGTGAATACATTTTTCTAATATTTTAGAGATGGGAGAGAGGATAGTGATGGGTCTGAAATTAGAGTTATCAGAGTTGTTGCCACATTTATGATGTGGAAGAACAAATGCTTTCTTCCATATGTTTGGTATACTGGATTCCTGAATAGATCTATTGAGGAGAACGCTGATAGGATAGACAATGGAGTTTGTGGATAGTTGTAGAAAATCAGCAGACAAATTGTCTGGTGCGTTAGTACAAGGTTTGAGTTTATGAAGTAGTTTTTTTATAGTGGAAGTTGGTATAGCTGAAAATGAGAGTAGACAAGTAGTAGAGGAGTGTGAAGTGGGAGGTTCAGGTGGGCAGGGATCTATAGGTGGGAAGGTAATGGTGAGTTTAGCTATAGTGCCGATAAAATATGAATTGAAGAATAAGGCTATCTCAGTGGGAGTTTTATCTGGATTAGGACAAGGATTATTAACCTGGATAGAGTAGGGAATTGATTGTGCTCCAAAATGTCTTTGGGTTTAGTTTGTGCTGGTCTTGAAGGCTTAGGAAGTGTTCTTTTTTATTTTTAATCACTAGTCATTTTACCTGGTTGCGTAATTGTTTATAGTGAATGAGGTCGTTAGGATTTTTATTTTTTTGCTAGGTTTTCCAAGCTTTATCTCTACCAGCCATAATTTGCTTTGTGTGTTTAGTAAGCCAGGTTGCCTGTTTAGCTTTTATTATTTTTAGGCAAGGTAGGGCTAAACTGTTTAAAATTCTAAGAAATGTTGAAGAATTCAACAGCATCATGGAGAGGGAGATATTTGAGTGGGGTCCAGCTGATCCTTTGTAAGATTTCATTTAAGGTGTTGGGGAGAAGTGAGATAAATATCTGGTTTGCTTAACTTGGCGTGTGCTTAGGACTTAGGTGGTCTTATGAGTTATAAAGGCTGGTAAGTGGTCACTAATACTGTTAGGTAGTGTGCCGGAGGAGGAGATTTTGTTAGGATCGGAGACAAGTATCCAATCCAATATTGAGCCACTGCCTGTTTTATTGTTGGGCCTGGTTATTTTGGTTATTAGTTTTATATAAATATATATATATATATATATATATATATATATATATATATATATATATATATATATATATACACACACATACACATACAAAATCCCACATAGAACATCATTGTCTCTTAATAGCAAAGTCAAACTGACATTCTGCTACAGCCAGAGTTTTACTGCTCCTAAACACTCTTATCTTCAACACTCTGCACGCAGATTACTGCCCTCCACTTGCTAATAACCTAAGAAACAAACATCCCTCCTACTCCCTTTATAATAACTGGGTACACCTTTATTAACTTGACCCAGCTTTAACCTCTTCTTAGGCAAAAAAAAAATTTCTGCAAAATTGCATCTGTCTCCTGGAACTCATTATGACCACCAGGGCCTTTATAAGCCTAGCCATGCAACCCAAACCAATAGTGTCCCTATGTATCATGGGTGTTTGTTAGGAGGGAATATGTTAGAAAGTTTCTAGAGGTTATGTGGGGTGGGAGGGTGTAGGTTTGAGCAATAATGTTTATCTCTATCATAGACATGAGAGCCAGAACCGGAGTGAATTTGTAATTACCCATCCATTGGCCAAGGTTGTGCTTAAATTAGGTTAGGGATGGACTCTGTTTCACATGGATGGGGAGCCTGTTCCATAGCATGGGTATCCTCTGAGATACATATCTGTAGCTCCAACATGTCTTATTTATGTCACAAGCATAATTTAAACCTTTGGATATAGTGGTTCTGATTCTGCTTATTTTGCAGATGTGCAAAAGGTCCATCAAAGCTAGATTTGAGCATACCTTGCATGTCAGGCATAGCTCACCCCTCAGTAACCTGTAAGAGACTGAGTGTAGAGACAGGACTTGAAGGAGATCCATACTGGACAATGTGTTTATACCCTGGATTCTTCTGGTAAAGAATTTTGTCAACGCTCCAACTGATGCATATGTTTGGTCTGGTTCTGTCGGTTTCATCGAAAGGAAGTTTGGTCAACATCTGTTTAATCAACTGCATTTGGTCGACTAAACAGATAGTCAACAGTTGTACAAGCTGAGCAATCCCTGGGTAGGAGAATATGCCCTTTCTCTGGGGATTGTGCAATCTCAAAGTTAGTGTACATAATTAGCAGGGGGCATGGGGGATGCAGCCTCCAACATGGGGGAATGTTATTTATGTGTTTTTTTTTAAGTATTTATTTATTTTTATTTTATTTGACATTTGTTTACTGGGGAGGTCTGACTGGGCTGGTACCCCATCTTCAGCAGGTGGCCTGGAAGAAAAGCTCCACATGTAGACAATCAACAATAAACAAAAGTACAGCTTTAAGATAAAACCAGTCTAAGACAGGAACTGAATTTACAGTTGCCCAATAATAAGCAACACCGAGAAGCAACCTCAATGCATGCATACTAGGAAGTCGACATTTCTGTTTTCAGTGTAGAGTGATTTATCTTCAGGATGTTGATGTTCGTGTTAGTCGGCTAACTGATGGTAAATCGTCTTTTCAGCTACTTGCAGAAGGGAGGATTATATTTAGTGATGGTTCCAATAAGGATTAAAGGAAGTAGCATTATGTCTTCCTTTGACCTGTATGCCATACCTTTACTCATAGGTTGGGCGACAATGATTTTCTTACTACCTTGGCCACATGTTGGTCAAAGGCCAGTTTATTGTTTATGTATGTTTCTAGATCCCTGACTACCAGGTCATCTCTTAGGGTTGTCTTATCGATAGAGTAATTAGTCTGGATGGCAGTTTTCCCAAAATCCACTATAATACATTTTTTGGCATTGAGTTTTAATCTGTGACTTTGGCACTAGTCATTTTTCTGTGTTAGACCCTCTTGTAGGATGCTTGTGTCTTGGGAGAATCTATGAAAATTCCCAGTTTGCAGTTACCTGCAAACTTGGTCAATTAAAGGTCCTTAAATGAGAACCACATCCGCAGACTGAAAAAACATGTTTACTTCATCATGTCTTGATGTTTCCTACATTTTAACACCACTTTCGGACTATATATACTTTTTTTTTATGTCTTTAAATGTAATTCCAGAGTCTGCCCACATGGGGTCCAGCATCTTGATTTTTTTAATCTGTCTCTAGGTATCACAAATGCTGTGTTTGGCTTTAAAATATTACATCATAGCCCCTAAGCTCCTGTCAGTGCATTGACTTTACATGTGTTTTCACATATACCCTGCTTTGTTTCAGTCAGTCAGGTTTAATTACCATTTCTTACTATTCAATGACTACTTAAAAGACAAACAGGGATAATCACACAGAACAGTATTCTCAGCGCTTTATTTTTCTTTCTAAAGTGGCCAATTTTCATTCTTTTTTATGCCAAGTTGAAGTACTTAAACTTATCTCCCCTCCCCCTAAACACCTCCATTTTGTGTCTGTCAAAGTGGCAAAAGTAATTTGATAGCTCACAGCAGGAGACAAAGTTCAAAGTAACAGGCACTGAGAATCCTGTTCTGTGTGATTACACATGTAAGGCCAGTGGATTGACAGGAGTTTAGGGGCTATGATGTAATATTTTAAAGCCAAACACTGCACTGTGGTCTACCTAAAGGTAGACTAAAAAAATCAAGATGCCGGGCTCCATGTGGCCAGTCTCTGGAATTACATTTAACAATATAAAAAAGGGTATACAGAGTCCAAAAGTGGTGTTAAAATGTATCAAACATCAATACATGATGAAACAAACATGTTTTCCAGCCTGTGGGTGGGGTTCCCCTTTAACATTAGCCTTTACCAGTGAAAACTAGATGCCAAATAGGAGCGGTCCCAGCACAGAGTCCTAAGGTACCCCGCTGGTGACTGGTCTCTTAGTAGAGGTGATCTCACTAATCCTGACTTCCCGGGTCCTGTTTGTGTGCGAGCTGGCAGTCCAGCAATTTATGTAGAGGTTTATGCCAAGTTTAGTAAGTTTGTTAACTATACCTAAGTGGGGTATTGTATCAAATACCTTAGCCAGGTCCAGGTAGGTGGTATGCCCATTTTTCCCTCTTCCATTGCCTTGTTGACCTTCTCAAAGAAGTCTACCAGGTTTAGTAGGCATAAACTTCTCTTGACAAAGCCAAACTGGGTTGGATCCAGTGTCTGAAGGTTGCCTATGCCCTTGTTAAGCGTTTCCATGATAATTTGCTCCATGGTTTTGCATATTAGACTAGTCAGACTTATGGGTCTGGAGTTTCCAGGGTCATTTGATGGTCCAGCCTTGTGAAGTGGGATAACCATTGCAGTTCTCCGTTCTCATGGTACAAAGCCTGATTTGAGACTATAGTTGAAAAATGGCATCTCAGGATACCGCTGAGGCTAATTGAGGTTGTGTTTTTGGCCTTAGAGAATGCCGCCAGCACCTATTCCCTGTTAATATTTGGGGGGAGCGGGTTATCCTAGTAGGTATTTAATGGGGGAGGCAGGGGGAGGGGGGGGTGAAGTTTGAGTTGAATTTGTCAGCCAGAAAATTCGCTATGTCATTCTACTCAGTGAAGGTGGAAAAAGTGAGTGCCAGTTTGGCACACTGATGTACGCTGCCTTTGAGGTTTTGGACATAGCTGTAGAAGGCCTTGTTGATATCTTTAGCCTGTGAGACTATTTTGACCTCATAATTGGCCTTTTTAGACTTAATTAGTCCTCTTAGTTTTTGTTTAGCTTAATTAGAGAGCTCCTATCATTATGGGAGTTGCTCTTCCTGATTTTAGCCTGACTTTTTTCATTTTGTTATATATCGTATTAAGATTAGGATTTCACTAGTGTGTTTTTTTAGAGTTTGTTTTGGGCTTACTTCTAATAGGTACAGCTGTCTCTATACAGCCATTTATATGGTTGTTCAGGGCCTCTCTGCAAACAATTCTGCATAAGTTACTATGAACTCATGACTGGGAGGGGCACTGAATTTTGACAAACTATTGCTTAATAGGATGTAGTTTGCTTTGGAATAGCTCCTAATTATTACAGAGTTTACTGGTGTTACTGAGTTGATTTTTATTTTGAAGGAGCTTTGTGGTCTGACCTCACCAGTGAGGGTATGACATTGGGGGGAATGCAGCTCTCTCTTATATTAGTGAGTACCAGGTCCAATATGTTTGAAACTCTGGTGAGTGTGTGCACTATCTGGTCAGGGGTATTTGTGTTAATAAATTCCAGAAATTGTTGTGCCTGCAAGTTTGAGGCAGTATATGTTTCCCAGTCTAAACAAGTGTAGTTAAAGTCTCCAATGAACAGTGCATTTGGTTTAATGGTAAATATATCCAGTAGGTCTAGGTATGAGCTATGGGATTCTAGGGACATACAGGGTGACATATAACTTGCTAGATATGGCATGGGACTATGTCTACAGTGATATGCACATGGATAGTTAATATAGACTGAGACTCCTCCACCTTTTGTCCCTGTCTGTGCAGCTGATGGTCTAAATGTGTGGAAGGCACTGAAGCCTTGCACTGCTGGAGTACTTTTGTGGATTTAAACTATGCCCTAGTAACTGAACAGATGTCTATATTCTCCAGAGTGAGGAGAACTTGTAGGATGTAGAGTTTCTAGTTTAGACTCCTAGCATTTAATCAGTAACACCCTTAGGTTTCTTTTGCTATGTCGGTAAGTTTGTCAGTTTGGCATTGCCTATAAGAGACTCTAAGGGGGTGAATAAAGTTTTAGACAATATTTGGAAGCCTGAGGTGGCAGGTGCAGACCATTCTTTGCAAAGAAATCTGGTTTGTTAATCATGTCCTCCCATGCTGACAAATATTGGATCCCCCTGGAAAGATACCAGAAACTAAGCCAATTATTGAAGTTAATCATCTTTTGTTTATACTGTGACACCATTGTTGGTGAAGGTAGAATGCTGCTCAATGCAAGGTACATAACTGCCTGAGACACACATTCGGAGAGATCAGTAATGTCTCTCTTCATATAGTCCAGGGAAGTACATCTCAGGTCATTATAGGAACACCAAATTGCCTGAAACAATTACAAATTGCAACCTTTAATCCTCCTCAGAAAGGTACTTAAAGATAATTTTGCAAAAAAGTAGACAGGTACATATTTTCACAACAGGTAACCAATAAATTATTACTAAGTTACAACCTCTTCTGGCCCTATTACCTACCTTAGTGGTACAATACTATCTCATTAAAATGTTTTTTCTAACTAAAATGCATTATGTCCACTTTTTTATTGAAATAACTGAATATTGCAATTATTATAATTTTAACTGCTTGGCATATTAATTGTATTATTAATGTAAGCTGAAAAGGATCCCTGGTTCTCTTTGCTTATCTGGTTAACAAACATAAATAATAAATATATTTAGGAGCTTTAGGAGAAAAATATGCTAGATAAACCATAAATAAACTTATAAGATTGAAGCACTACATAAGATAAATTCTCATATAATCAGGGCATATGTGATTGAGGCAACCAGATGAACTACAGTGAACCTTGCCTGCACAGTCGATCTCTGCTGCAATCTGTATTTGCCTTTCTTTCATTTATATATGTGTAATCAGTGCCAGAAGCTTTGTTATGATCACAGTGCTACATTGTTTGTATTTACCAGGCTGTGGACTGGTGATTCATCACTGGGACAAAGCAGAAATTCCTTATGATTTCAAGAGCAGAATAAGTTATTTCTTACATTTATTTCATTGAATTGCACTTCTTTAACATTGTGCTATACAGCTAATCTACTACATTTTGCACTATTATAAAGCTTTTTTACTGTTTCACTGCATTTATGTACTGTTTTATGCTGTTGTAACTGTATTTTTCATTGCTAGATTTGTTTCATTACTCTAATTGCATTTTTACTGAATTATTTAACTGTAAACTGCTTTCTCATACTGAGAGTTGCATTTTCTGTTTGTGAGTGCTCTAGCTGTGCTTTTCTGTACATTTTTAGGTTTCCGTGTTCTAGTCAGGTATCATATAACTGATTTGTTTGCAGTTAAAAGCAGTCTCTCAAGTCTCCTTGCTCCTTTATCTGTTTAAAACTTTTATTTTGTGGCTACAGCTAGTAGATGTAATAGTTTCCCACCTGCCCTCCCTATTGGTGTCTTGTTCTTATATTTTATTTATTTATTTAACATTTGTTGACCGGGAATGTCCGACTAGGTTCTACAGAGCCTGTTTTCAGCGGAGGCCCGGGGAGAAATGCTCCAGATGCATGTCTTTGGAATGTGGGAGGAAACCGGAGTAGGAAACCCACGCACACACAGACACACATGCAAACTCCACACAGACACAGAAGGCACCGAGAGAAAAACCGAGGGAACCTCTTGCTGTGAGGCGACAATGTTAACCACTGCACCACTGTGCCGCCCATACTTGGTGGCTTTGCAGTTGCCCGTCCATACTGTAAATTTGATCCGGGATACTCATCCCAGTCTAGTGTCATTAGCTCATTCTACCTAAAACAGAGAGAACATTTGAGAAGGTCAACCCACTTAGGTTCTTAACCTTGAATTATCTTCTATTCCTGCTTTCTCCCTTTCCACTTTAATAAAAAAAAATTTAGCCAGAATCTCCTTGTGTTCTGACTGAGTGTGCTTCTCAGTGATAAGTATATTTTTGGCACTTTTTAACTGTTCAGATTTAAATAAAACAATAATTGAATTCAGTTCAGAATACAGTTTGAATGAATTGCATTTATTTAAACTGTATTTGCTCTAATATTGCTGCACACTAAAGTGTGCTAGCTTGCACTGCACTTGAATTGTTTTTAGTGCTGTTTTAGCTGCCTTTCTGTAAAAAAAAAAATTCTAAGCTTGTTTTATGCCTTTCCTGTAATAAGTCTAGTCCAGATACAGATTTGCTGTATCCAGGACTGTTTGTAAGCTTCTAAGCCCCCAAGCCTTTCTGTGTTGGAGGGAAGCCTTCTAGCTTATCAGTGGAAGCAGTAAGCTCTAGGTAGCCTATCTACTGCAAAAGGAGTGGTTTCTGGCCCAGAAACTGTAATTCATAGGTTCATAGGTAGGTACTAGGCTATTGGCCTAAGGGCCTAAGTAAGCCTAGCCAACAAAGTTCCTTGGTTTACGCCACCCAAAAAAGTTAATTTCCTGTACCCCTGTTGAGCAGAGCTACAGAAGTGATCCCCGGGGTGTATTTCCTATTTCCCATCCACTCATTAAGATTTTTCTTGAAGCGTGCTAATGAGAAACTTATTCCAGAATATAGGAAGTCTCTGGGACAGGAATCTATCCCTCCAGCATGTCCTGTTTATTGTGGTGATAAGGTTTAGGTCCCTAGAGCATGTAGCTCAGCGGGATTGGGATTTCTTAAGGTGTAGCATGTCCAACAGCTCTGGATTTAACATAGCTTTATATGTTAGGCAGAGATCTCCTCAGAGTAGGAGACATGCTACAGAGTAAAGCTGGAGTTTTTTGAGATGGTCAGTGTAGGGCATCTGTTTGAGGCCAGTAATCCTCTTTGTGAGGTACTTCTGTGGCCTTTCCAGCTGCTGCTGCAGATGTCTTGTGAGGTACATTCCAAAAGGGGTGTTGTGCTCTATAATGGGTCTAATGAGTGCTGAGTAGAGGGAAACAATGACCTCTTTTTTCCTGGATGAGAACCCTTTTGTGATGAGGTGTGCCACATAGAAGGATTTCCTGACTACTGTGGCGATGTCATTCTCAAAGGAGAAACTACTGAACACCTGAGTCCCAAGGTCTCTTATCACACATTCAGTGTTAAGTAGACTGCCGTTTATGTGGTAGTTCATGGGTACAGTTTTGACAATGCACTTTTTGGCACTGAGCTTGAGGCTATGCCTCTGACACCAGCCATCTGTCTCAGTGAGGCCCTTCTGTAGGATGTCCACATCATTTGGGGACTCGACTGTGGCTCCTAGTTTGCAGTCATCTGCGAACTTTGTTAGCCAGATGCCTTCTGTGTTAGCCTGTACTTCAGATAAGTAGATACCAAACAGGAGAGGTCCCAGGACTGAACCCTGTGGTACTCCACTTGTCACTGGTTTGAAGTCAGATTTGGAATCTGCAACTTTTACAGTGTGGGTTCTGTCAGTGAGCCAGTTGGCAACCCATCTTGTGATGTAGGGATTTATACCTAGTTTAGTGAGTTTAGCTATAATTCCAGAATGGGGGATGGTGTTGAAAGCCTTGGCAAGGTCAGGATAGGCTGTTTGAACCACCTTACCATCATCTATGGCTTTGGTGACTGCCTCAAAAAAGTCGATCAGGTTCAGAAGGCATGATCTGCCTTTTGAAAACCTGAACTGGGTGGGATCCAGAGTTTGGAGGTTACCAATATCTTTGTTTATGAGTTCCATGATGATACATTCCATGGCCTTGCAGACATGGCTCATCAGGCTAATAGGGCAATAGTTCCCAGGATCAGTGGTGGCTCCCCCTTTGTGGAGTGGGATAACTGTTGCTTTGCACCATTCAGTGGACACAATGCCTGACATGAGACTATGATTGAACATGGTGCTTAGGTGGGGAGCCAGTTTGTTCTGAAGTTCGTGTAAAACGCAGCTTGGATGTTGTCCGGACCCATGGATGCAGTGTTTTTGGTTTCAGAGAGTGCTGTTTTTACCTGCATAGATGTGATTACAGGGACTCTGCATTCTTCCTGTATAGATATGGGCCCTTTAGGGGGTGAGAGGGGGGTAAAGTTAGCACTGAACCTATTTGCCAGGATGTTGGCAATATCAGTTGTTTCTGTAATTTTCGTGCCATTGTGCTGTAACCCAGAACAGATCTGGGTGTTGCCAGTGAGATTCTTGACATAGCTATAGAATGCTTTGTGGTTGCCCTTAGAATCCATGGCAATTTTTATTTTCATAGCTAGCTTTGGAGGATCTTAAAGGGGATCTCAGCTTCTTACTGATGCTGACCAGGGAGCTCCTCCACTCATGAGATTTTACTCTCTTTTGCAACAATTTCTCCCTTCTGTTGTAGACTTTGCTTATGGCAGGGGGCCACCAGATTGGCTTTCTTCCTTTTTGGAGGATAGCGTCTTGGTTCTGTTTGGGATAGCATAATCCATGCACTTGTGTAAGTGCATTATTGGCTGTTTGGACAATTTTTCTATCTCTCTCAACTTTTCTGGTTTAAAAGCATGCATTTGAGCTTGTTTCCCACTTTTCCTATAACTAGTATAGTCCAGATACAGATTTGCTGTATCCAAGACTGTTTATAAGCTTCTGAGCCCCCTAAGCCTTTCTGTGTTGGAAGGAAGCCTTTTAGCTTATCACTGGGAGTGGTACGCACTAGGTAGCCTATCTACCACAAGAGGAGTGGTTTCTGGCCCAGAAATTGTAGTTTATTGGGCTTTTGGGCAGTCTTTTCCATCTCTTTCAACTTTCTGATTTAAAAGCCTGCATTTGTGCATGTTCCCCCCTTTCCTGTAACTAATCTCGTTCAGATACAGATTTGCTGTATCCAGGACTAATTGTGAGTTTATCAGTGGGAGTGGTAAGCACTAGGTAGGCTATCTACCACAAGAGGAATGATTTTTGGCCCAGAAATTGTAGTTTATTGGCCATTTCATAAGTTTTTCCATCTCTCTCAACTTTCTGGTTTAAAAGCCCATGTTTGCGCTTGTTTCCTGCCTTTCCTGTAACTAGTCTAGTCCAGATATAGACCTGCTGTATCCAGAACTGTTTGTAAGCATCTGAGCGGTGCCAAAGTCTGCTCTTCAATTTTTCCCTTTGATCTACTAGTTCACTTCTCTCCTGCACTTTTACTAGCTTATTAGTCTAGCACTTTACCAGACTTCTTTTAGCAATTATTGTAGCACACAAAATTGCTACCAGCACTAAACATTCTACAAGGAAACAGATCCAGTACTTATTATTAATACCCACCCCTCCAGGCATGTCTAAATGTCAGTTCCCTGTGCTTTTTTCTATTAACCTGGTGAACTTTGGCATCCTGAGGCAATGTAGCAACTGTCTCATGTAAAGCGACAACCCTCTCCTCTTACCTCCCAACACTCAGGCTTCCGAGAGATGCACTTATATATCCAAATTGGAAGCCACACACTCTCCAGCCAAGACCGGAATAGCTGGTCAAGAGGAGAAGGTCAACACTTGCACCACACCACATGGAACATATAGCCCTCCAGAACACACTCCAGCAGTGCCTTCACATAAAAACACAAACCACACACCCACTTTCGTGGAGGCCCTCAATAAAAATTTACCCAAACAGCAGAGACTTCCAAGGCAGAAATGCACGCGACCACCACAACACAACACTAATCATGAGACACATAACTCTCCTAAACAGTGTGCCACTCAACCAAAGCCCCTAAGGCAAAACAGCATGCCCAACACACTAGTCATAGGTGACTTGATAGTGAGGCAAACTGATGTCCCACTCACTAGGGTGAATAAGAAGAAAGTAACAGTCAGCTGCCTGTCAGGTGCCAGGATCTGCCACATAATGCACACACTCAGGTCCCTCAACAACAGGTACAAATATGACTCATTGTACATGTGGGTGTGAATGACCTGAGATGTACCTTCCTGGACTACATGAAAAGAAACATGGAGGAGCTCTTGTATTATGCAGCCCAGGCGGGTATGACTCTAGCCCTGAGCAGCATCCTACCATCACCCAAAATGATACCACAGTACAAGCAGAAAATGATTGATTTCAACAATTGGCTAAGTTTCTGGTGTCATTCTAAGGGGATCCAGTATCTGTCTACCGGGGATGACATGATTGATAGACCTCGATGCTTTGCCAGAGATGGCCTGCATCTGTCACCCCTGGGCTTCCGGATACTGGCCAAGGCTCTTGCCACCCCTATAGTGCCTTTTGTAGGCACTGTTCCAAAGACCAAATTACCACCATAACAGCTACAAACAAATGCAATCTGAGGGTCATGCTGCTCAATGCTAGAAGTCTAAATCTCAAAATGCACTTGCTCAAAGCACTCTTTAAAATGGAGAACATCGACATTTGTGCTGTAACAGAGACCTGGTTCAAGGCAACAGAAACCACCCCTACATTACCAGGCTATAACTCTTTACATATCTTTCAGCCCCAGAACTTGGACCGACAATCCAAAGGCGGTGGTGTTTCCATATTCATAAAGGAAGTGCACACCTCCAGAGTGGATGTCCCAACATAACACATCAGAGATACTTCAGGTGCATCTAACATTGGGTAAGACAGCGATTCAGTTCATAGCCTGCTATAGATCCCCAACCATGTCCCAAGACTCACACTCCACATTCCTAAGCACCCTGGAGAATATTAGGGTCCAACCTAACACTCTCATACTAGGTGACTTCAACTACCCCTCCATTAACTGGGAAAACTACTCATGTACCAATACACTTGCCCAATGTTTTCTGGAGTTCATTAATTTCAATGCGCTGGACCAGCTCATTCTTATCCCCACTAGAGGTAGCAACATCCTTGACCTGGTCATTACTAACATGGGCG
Source organism: Protopterus annectens (assembly GCF_019279795.1). Lineage (NCBI taxonomy): Eukaryota > Metazoa > Chordata > Ceratodontiformes > Protopteridae > Protopterus > Protopterus annectens. The sequence continues at coordinate 1,729,446,917 of NC_056735.1, read as the reverse complement.
ACTGTTGCTCTACAGTAATAGTCAGCACCTCCCTGGTTAGATCCGACCACAAACTAATCACCTTGGAAATCCACATCCCTCCAACCCCGCATCCCACCCCCCCCTACAAAGGTAACCGCCATGAAAAACTTTTCCAAAGCTAACTTTGGGCTCCTAAAAACAGAGGTGGCTAACTTCACTGCACCCATGCAAATGGAGAATAGTTGCATGACCGTTGAATCATACAGCAATGCACTGTATGAACACATACACAAATGCATGGATCTCGCCATACCCAATAGAACCAAGACACTCTCCTCCAAAAATTGGAAGCCAATCTGATGGTGCCCTGCCATAAACAAACTCTACAACAGAAGGAGGAAAGTGATGCGGAATAAGGTGAAGTCCCAAGATGGGAAAAACTTCCTTATGACCTCAATAAAAAGTTGAGATCCCTCATCAAATCCTCTAAAGCTAGCTATGAAAACAGAATTGCAACAGATAGCAAAGACAACCACAAGGCCTTCTATAGTTATGTAAAGAATCTCCATGGCAATACCCAGCGTTACTCTGAGCTACTGCATAATGGTACCTCCTATACTGAGGCAACAGATACTGCCAATATACTGGGCAACAGATTCAGTGGCAACTTTACCCCCCCCCAAAGGACCAATCACAATACCAGTAGATTGCCAGGCACCCAGTATTACTGCTGCACAGGTTAAAACAGCACTGTCCAAGTCCAAGAATACAGCTTCTATGAAACCTGACAATATCACTGGCTGTGTTCTACATGAACAACAGAGTGAACTGGCACCTCACCTGTGTGCCCTGTTCAATCACAGCCTCACCTCAGGCTTTGTCCCTACTGAATGTTGCACTGCTACAGTCATCCCTCTCCACAAAGGAGAGGCTACTACAGACCCTGGGAACTATCGCCCCATTAGCCTGATGAGTCTGATATGCAAAGCTATGGAACGCATCATCATGGAGCTAATAAACAAGGATATAGGGAATATCCAAACTCTGGATCCCACACAGTTTGGTTTTGTGAAGGGTAGATCATCCGTGCTCAACTTGGTCAACTTCTTTGAGTCAATCACCAGAGCTGTGGATGAAGGCAAGGTGGTTCATACAGCCTACCTTGATCTGGCCAAGGCCTTTGATACCATCCCCCTCTTAGGAATCATAGAAAAACTCACTAAGCTAGGCATCAACCCCTATATCACTAGGTGGGTTGCAAACTGGCTCACAGATAGAACCCACAATGTGAAAGTAGCTGACTCCAAGTCAGCCTGTCGACTAGTCACGAGTGGAGTCCCGCAGGGTTCAGTCCTGGGTCCTCTTCTGTTTGTTATCTACTAATTGGAAGTCCAGGCCAACACGGTGGGCCTCTGGCTGACAAATTTCGCAGATGATTGCAAGCTGGGAGCTATTATTAACTCCCCAAGTGATGTTGACATCCTACAGAATGGCCCTCACTGAGAACAAAGACTGGTGTTAGAACCATGGCCTTAAGCTCAATGCCAAAAAATGTGTCATCATCCCCTTTGGGAAAAACCTGGTTCCCATGTATTACCACATTGATGGTAGTCTGCTGAACACAGAAGGCATTATAAGAGATCTGGAAACACAGGTTGACAGCAACCTCTCTTTTGATCACCACATCATCACTGTGGTCAAAAGGTCCTTCTATGTGGCACATCTCATTACTAAGGGTTTTGCATCCAGGAAGAAAGAGGTCACTGTCTCCCTCTACTCATCCCTCATTAGGCCAGTCATCGAGCACAATGCCCCATTTGGCATGTACCTCACTAGGCACCTGCAACAATTGGAGAGGCAGCAAAAGTACCTCACAAAGAGGATCCTAGGCCTTAAACACTTGTCCTATATGACCAGATAACCAACAAAACTTTACAAGACCTCAAACTCAATCAAAAACTTCTTTCACAGCTGGTCAGAACTAATAGCAGCTTTACTGACAAATACAATAGATACACACCAGTTTAACGCTTTCTTCCCTACTGAAGGGACTTCTTCAGAACAATTCCTTGCTCATAACCCAGTCCTTTTAAAAGAAGCCACACCCAATTGAATAATTGAATAATGACTAATCATTATAAAAATTATTATAAAAAATTCCCCTAAAATGTATATTAAATGCACAACATACATCATGAAAACATACAATAAAAATTAGTACATTAAAACTATAATGCCATAAATATAACTCATGCCATTATCCCAAAATATGCTTCAATTTCAATATGCATGCAACATTAATATTTTCATTAATACCAGGGGGTTGGGTGGTATTTAGTCTTAATTGCCACCTTAGCTCACAGACGTCCAAATGCACATCAAGCACTCTCCCCTGGATATCCTTAACTAACTGTCGCAAAACTAAAAATTTAAACATGTGGTCCTTATACTCAAAAATGTGCCTACTTAATGCGTTGGTCATGTTACAGTTCCTGACATCCAAAAGATGTTCATTAAATCTCTCTTTAAACCATCTGCAAGTCTTCCCCACATAAAATGTGTGGCATGATTGGCACTTATAGGCTCATAGGTAGGCACTAGACTATCTGCCCAAAGGCATTTACAATCCTAGCCGGAATGTGTCGGATTTCACTACCCCCTTAGATTAGTTCTCTGTGCCTCTGTCCAGCAGAGCCATTGAAGTGATCCCCGGGGTAAACTTTCTGTTTCCCATCCACTCATCAAGGTTTCTCTTGAAGAGGGCTATCAAGGAGCTCTGCCTAATGTATTATGGAATCTTGTTCCAGAGCACGGGAAGTCTCTGGGACAGGAATCTATCCCCCCAGCACATCATATTTATTGTTGTGGTGAGGTTTAGATCCCTAGAGCGTGTGGCTCAAGGGGATATGGTTTTCTTTAGGTGAAGCTTGTCCATCAATTCTGGGTTGGACATGGCCTTGTATGTCAGGCAGAGATCACCTCTGAGTAGGTGGTATGCAACCAAATACAGCTGGAGTTTCTTCAGTTGAGCTGCAGAGGACATCTGTTTGAGGCCAGTGATCTTGGTGAGGTACTTCTGTGGTCTTTCCAGTTGTTGCAGGTGTCTTGTAAGGTACATCCCAAATGGGGCATTGTACTCTATGATGGGTCTGATGAGTGATACATAGAGGGGCACAATGACCTCTTTTGATCTGGATGCAAACCCTTTTGTGATTAGGTGGGCCACATAGAAGGATTTTCTAACCACTTTGGCAATGTGATTATCAAAGGAGAGGTTGCTATCTACTTGGGTCCCCAGATCCCTTATTACATCTTCTGTATTTAGGGGACTATCACCTATGTGGTAGTTTGTGGGTACTTTGTTTTTTCCAAAGGGGATGACTATGCACTTTTTGGCATTTAGCTTGAGGCCATGGTTTTGACACCAGATATCTGTCTCAGTGAGACCATTTTGGAGGATGTCTGTGTCAGCTGGAGGGTCAGTTATAGCCCCTAGTTTGCAGTCGTCTGTGAACTTGGTCAGCCATAGTTCTCCTGTGTTTGCCTGTACCTGCGAGAAGTATATGCCAAACAGGAGGGGTCCTAGAACTGAGCCCTGGGGAACGCCACTTGTAACTGGTTTAGAGTCAGACCTAGCTCTCGCAACTCTTACCATGTGGGTTCTGTCCACGAGCCAGTTGGCAACCCATCTCATGACGTAGGGGTTTATGTTCAGGCTGGAGAGCTTGTCTATAATACCTGAGTGGGGAATGGTGTTGAAGGCCTTTTTGAGGTCTAGGTAGGCTGTGTGGACCACCTTTCCCTCGTCTATAGTCTTGGTAACTGTCTCAAAGAAGTTCACCAGGTTTAGGAGGCATGATCTGCCCTTAACAAAGCCAAACTGGGTAGGGTCCAGTGTTTGGAGGTTCCCAATGTCTCTGTTAATGAGATCCATGATGAAGCGCTCCATAGCCTTGCAGACCAAGCTAGTCAGGCTTATAGGGTGATAGTTCCTGTGGTCTGTTGTGGTTCCACCTTTGTGAAGCGGAATAACTGTTGATGTGCGCCACTCTGTCGGCATGTAGCCTGTGGAGAGGCTGAGTTTAAACAGTGTGTTTAGGTGAGGGGATAGTTCACCATTGAGCTTGTGTAGGACACAGCCTGGGACACCATCTGGTCCCATTGATGCTGTGTTTTTGGCTTTAGAGAGAGCTGTTTTAACCTGAGTGTCTGTGATTTCATGTGCACTTTGCCAAATGTACCACATTTTTACTGCAACAATTGTAATGCCCTGTTAAATGAATATCTACGCCATTTAACCTGAAATGATCTTTGGTCTCAACCATATTCCTGCAATAAGTCCCCATACCACATTTGAAGTTCACACATCTTCTAGAGTAAATATTAATATTGCATACATATTGAAATTGAAGCATATTTTGGGATAATGGCATGAGTTATATTTATGGCATTATAGTTTTAATGTACTAATTTTTATTGTATGTTTTCATGATGTATGTTGTGCATTTAATATACATTTTAGGGGAATTTTTTATAATAATTTTTATAATTATTAATTAGTCATTATTCAGTTATTCAATTGGGTGTGGCTTCTTTTAAAAGGACTGGGTTATGAGCCAGGAATTGTTCTGAAGAAGTCCCTTCAGTAGGGAATAAAGCACTAAACCGGTGCATGTTTATCTATTGTGTGTCAATGAAGCTGCTATTGGTTCTGACCAGCTGTGGAAGAAGTTTTGATTGAGTTTGAGTTACTTGTCCTATATGGACAGACTCAAAAAACTCCATCTATTCTCTGTCTCATACCACCTACTTAGAGGCAATCTCTGCTTGACTTACAAAGCCACGTCTGACCCAGCTCTGTTAGAAATGCTACATCTAAAGAAACCGCAATCCTTCTGCACCACACACTCTAGAGACCTCAACCTCATTACCACTATCAACAGAACATACTGGAGGGACAGGTTCATAACCCAGAGACTGCCCATGTTATGCAATAGACTTCCCATACATGTCAGGCAGAGCACCTCGCTGGCCCTCTTCACGAGAAATCTTGATGAGTGGATGGGAAATAGAAAATTTACTCTGGAGATAACTCCCGTGGCTCTACTCGACAGAGGCACTGGGGACTAAGGTCGGGTGGCACGATGCCAGGGTAATCCTATAGCTAGGCTTGTAAAGGCCCCAGGGCCATTAGCCTATTACACACCTATGAACCTATGAGTGGCATTTTTTTTTAACTGATGATTTATTAAAAATCATGTTGAGCACTGACAACTGTTTGAATGAATGCCAGTAGACCAAAACCTACTTGCTGAAACCAGTTTAGTGAATGTCAGAGGAAAGTATTTTTTTTCTGGGTGCCAAGCCTCCTTGCTCCCCAAGGAGGGGGGTAGCCACCCCCCAAACCTTATCTTTCTACACTCGTGTCACACAACAGTGAAGAAAAGAGATAACTTCACTATCACTGAAAGTGGTTTCAGAGAGTTTACCTGAAACAGCTGTTGGCAGATTCATGCTGTTCATTATTAGACTGCAGATTGCTCAACAGTAGGAGGTGTTTTCTTTGAGAGAAACAGTGCAGGGGTTTGTGTTTGTGTGTGTCAATTATATTTCATAGTGTTGTCAAATTGGAATTGTTAGTGCTCATGTGTAGAAATTATTTTGTGCATTTGTCGTGCTCAGAGAGTGGAGGGAGCATTATGTGCTGGTAAATGAAGTGAGACTTTCTGTGATGCCAAAAGTGTATTCCTGTTCAGACCTATATCACTCAGAGTGGCTCAAGGAAAAAACCCTGGTAAAAGCTCAGGAGTCTTTTGAGGCAATGACACCAGACTTCTTCTGGATTCTTCATGAGTCCCACATATTTATTTGTTTGTTTATTTATTCATTGTCTTTGTTAGCTGGGAAACTTTGACTGGGTGTAGCCAATTTTCAGTGAAGGCCTGGGGAGAAAAGCTCTATTACATAAACTAGTAATTAACAGTTTCATTTTTATGAACAATATTGCTTTCAGCACAATTATAAAGAGTAAAGAATATTTACGTTCATGAGCTACAGTATAATACAGGATTGAAAGAATGTCTTGTATACCGATTTATAAAGAACAGGTTCATATGATACATTTAATTTTGGAAAGTAGTTACCTGCAACAGATTTTGTACAGGCAGCTAGCACATCCTGAAAGCTATTCTCAAAAACACTACAGAATATGAGGCCTATTTGGTTTGAATTACTTACTGTATTATTTTTTCAGATTGGATATTGATTGATTGATTGATTGAATGACTGAATTATTGGTTGATTGATTTATGTTTTGTTGCCTGATTTATATTTTGTTGATCATGTTAATCCTATTGGATGAAGCATATATTTAGATGGGACCTAGGTAAAAAAACAATATCCTGAAGTCATTCAAAAAGAAAACTAGAGGAAACAGCAATGATTGAGCTATAGTTCCAATATATTTATTTAACTTATCCTTTGTTGACCAGTTTAGTACTAGTAGCCTCTTTTCAGAGGAGACCTGCAGTGGTATTTATACTACTAGAGTAAATTTGGTCAGGGCATCAGGGGACTTCCCCTACTCATCATTGTTGTGACTGGGGTCCATTTTGGAGGAGCACTTCCTCTTTCCATTCCAGATGCAGAGGCAGCCTGGAGAAACAGGGAGGCAGGTGCAGAGAGAAGGAGATGATGGTGTGGTGAAAGAAATTAAGGAGAAAGCAAACATCGATACCAGAGAATGTTTGCAGGATTCTGAGGAAATTTTTCAAAGAAACTTGTTTGATGGAGATGAGTCAACAAATGGAGTATATGTAATCACAACCTTACAGTCGAGAGGGTTGCACAGTGATTTGCTTAAAGAAATGGTGCAGAATGAGCCAGAAAATGAAGAGATGTTTGCTGGGGGGACATTATGGAGAAAATACAAAAGGAGGATGCAGAGACAATCCTGAAGAATAGGGGTGAGATGGAAAAGAAAACATATGCAGAAAAAACAAAAGAAGGCCAAAGGGGAGTAGCAGAAGAGAAGGCAGAAGAAAATTAAAAATAGAAACACATGGTAAGGATTCAAAGCAGACAATGAAATGGACAGTTATGAAGTGTGGGACAATTTAAAAGCTTTGTTGGGTGTAAAAGCACATGAGGTAAGAGCATTTAGTCTTATTAACAGAGACATTTTGTGACATTATATTTGAGACTGTTTTCAATGGAAAATTTTCTTAGAGAATATGAAAAAAGAAAGGCTGTAGCCCATGGAATCTTCATATGATAAAAGCATTTAACAGGGGAAACAAATAAAATTCATGTACAATTTCGAACAGAGATAGAGAGACTTAGAAAGGACACTTGAAAGCTTTATGGAAAGAAGTACCAGACATTGCAGAAGTTTATGATAAAAACAGTTTCTGGGCTGGTGGCTGGGATTGTAATATTGTGTTAAAAATAGAGAGAAAAAACTTATACACATACCAAGCATGGTAAATATGGAGGGGGTAGCGGTAATGTAAAATACTGGGGACATCCCCAAAGATATTTTTTGTGTGGAAAATAAGGACATTCTTTTAAGTAACTGTGACAAAAGGAAATGTTATATTTGTGGGGAAATGCGACATGATGCAAAAAATGTGAACTGAAATGTTGCGAATGTAACAAAATTGGACGTTTATGGATGGATTGCAAAAATGAAAATAACAGTAAGGAAAAATTAAAAGAAAGAGAAGAAAATGAACAAAGAGGAGACATTTTAGAAGTAGTAGAAGTAGAAGAAAATTTAGATGAAAAAAAATAATAAATAGGACATAGAAGAAGCTACTGAAATAAGCGATGAAGACATAAATTGGGAGGTAGTAAAGGGGAAAAATTTATTGGTAAAAGGGTAAATGACCAAAAAAGAAAATTTAAAGACATAAGTACAAAATAATAAAAAGAAAGGACATGGATGAAAAAGTATATATATATATATATATAGTGTGTAAAAACCTAAAGGAAATAAAAACCCAAATGCCATTTTCATATTTTGAGCATTTTTATTCACTGTGTTTGCTTCTCAGTCCTCATCAAAAATACAAAATGCAGCAGATTATTTACGGATTTAAACACTGGATTAACACAAAGGATTGGTGTTTCAATTAATTATTTAGAATAAACCCATGGTAACGCCTGTGAGCATGACATTAACCCTTAACTATTCCATTTGAAGACACATTTAATGATTAAGTTACCATTTAGGCCAGAGAATGTGTCTGCTTTTAACCTGATCTTCCATCTAAGTTCTTTGACATCTGGAAGAGCATTGGTATCCTCTGTGAAATTGCTGATCCCTTTAAGTACGAGAAAAATGAAGCCCAGGATGATGGGACAGTACCTCCTGCATCTGGCTAGGGAGTTTTTGGGTTGGAAATTCTAATGGCTTGGAAAATGTTCTTTAATTCTGTCATTGAAATGTCTGGTGGTCTTACCTATGCAGAATGCTTCACAGTGTAGGCAGGTGGCTACATAGACTACATTGTTGGAAGTACATTCAAATGCTTTGCTGTGATGAAAACTGAAGTCCCTTGCTTTGAGGGTGAATTGCTGCCCTGTAATGATATAATCACAGCAGCAGCAGTGGCCGCACCTGTACATGCTGGGTGCATGGCCGTCGCTGTTCATATTGTACTTTTGCTCTGATTTGAGGAGAGCTTTTAGGGATCTGTTTTTTTTAAAGCAGAACTCTGGTGCTGGTCCCAGTGGTCTGCTAAGTTCCTGGTTACTTTCAATGATGCACCAATTTTTTAGGATCATGTCTCTATTACTGGGGAATCTAAGGAAATGGGCAGTGGGAACCTGGGGAGGTCGCTATTGTTTGGTATGGGTTGGCTGGTGTAGCTATGTGTGAAGATGGGGGGGAGCCTGATGTGTTTGTTCCTTACTACCTCCCTGAAACAGGAGTTTATGACCTCTTCGGGGTAATGCTTGTCAAGAAACAGCTGTTTTAAGACAGTGCTTTCCTTTATAAATGTGTCTTCATAGCTGACTCTTCTCTTATTTCTGACAAATTGCCCCTTCACGATGTTCTTTTTCATGAAAAGGGGGTGCTGGCTTTAAAAGTCTAGGTAATTATTCCTGAATGTACCCTTTCGGTGAATGGTGGCCCAGAACTCATATCTGATGTAGTCGAGTGTGAGGGTTATGTCGAGGAAGTGAATGGTGTTGCCTATCCCTGCAATTGTGAGCTCTAAAAAGCTAATACTCTCCTTTAACTTGTGAAGGAAGCTTTCCAGTTCCTTAATTGTGCTCCATCAAAGAAAAAATATGTTGTTAATAAAATGTTTGTACAGGAGGACATGTTGGAACACCTCTAATTTGGTGACCACATCTGCTTCCCATGAACTGAGCACTAGATTAGCATATGCTGGTGCCATTTTAACACCCATCACATCCCATTGCCGCTGATGGTAGATGGTGTTGTTGAATGAGAACACATTGTTTTCTAACACCAGTCTCAGCAGCTGGCAATTGGTTTGGATCCTTTCTGGTGCAAAGGTGTTGTACTTTGAGAGGTAGTTGTGTACCAAGTCAATACCTTGGTATAGAGGGCAACAATATCTAACATCACCAGCATGTATAGAGGGCAACAATATCTAACATCACCAGCATGTAGTCAGCTTCAGACAGTTGGTGGGCATGGAGTTTGTTGAGGAACTCCCAAGAATCTCTCAGGTAGAACTTTAAGTTCTGCACCACTGGGTTCAGCAGGAAATCAAGAAATTCAGAAATATGTTCCATTTTGGATTTCTTGGAGGACAATCTGTGTCTAAATGGGGATTTAACTGCATTTTTATGCATTTTACGTGGAAACACTGTCCTGCTCCTGCACAGTTTATATAGTTTGCAATATCTGGAGAAAGTGCACACTGTGCTACAAATGGCTGCCTCATGAACACTCTGAGACATACCTCTCAACTGTCCAGATTTTTGTAGAATGTCCAGATTTTTGCCTCATATTTTTACTCTTTTCTTCATAAAATTTTGGTTTTCTGTCAAACTGTTGGCAAATCATTGAGGACTGAAATCAGAAAATAATTTGACAGTCACTTGAATTTCAAATTTCATACCCTTTAGAAAATTTATGCTAATATCAACTTTCTAAGTATGTAAGAGCAATATTTAAAAATAGTCCCTATTTTGGGGCCTTTGTCCCCCATTATTTATGGCTTTGTCCAGATTTTCTGCTCTAAGAGGTTGAAAGATATGCTCTGAGTGTATACAGTTATGAGGAAAGCTGCACTGGTAGCACCTGCTCGAGTAGAACAAACTCCGATTTGCCCTTGTAGTATTTTATCATGGTGATCCTATCAGCCAACACAACTAGACAGCCATTTCAATCAGGTTTCTAAGATGCATATTTGTCTTACTTACCAGCCATAAAAGAGAGAGAGAGAGATTTGATCAATCTGCCTAAATTATTTGGTCCTGTTAGGGTAAAGCCTTAAATGCTTATGCACATCCACCAAGAATGGCATCAATTGTCCTTTGTTCTGAAGTTTCAGCAGAATACTGGAGATTAGTGGTTTGACAATGGCAACTCTGAGATAACCTTTTGCATAAAGGAGGCATTGATTCTAAGACTTACCCTGTCTTTGTGAAACTGTATATAATTGGTTGCACTTAAGGATACTATCTTAAGATTATCCTTTTAGATGTAATAACAATCAAGAAAGTAGCTTTCCAAGGCAGATATTTCAGAACTGTTGAAGTAAGTGGCTTTAAAGGAAATAAGGTCAGATTCTCTTCCAAAAAATATTCAGAACCAGAGGGGGAAGTGATGGGACTCCTCAGTGGCCTCAAGTGGAGGAATTCCTTCAAGTGCTTAATTGCTGGGTGATATAAAGATGAAGGATGCATAGGAAAGCATACTGAAATACATAATAAGTGCACTTTTAATTTATTTTAATTAAGAATATTTAAATGCCTTATCTTATGCATTTTGCATAAAAGAAAGCAGAACACAAAATGAGCATGATGCCTTTGAACAGTAAATTCCACAAACATGGCATGGATATTCAGAAACCTGTTAAAATAATAACATTCTAAAAGTTTAAATTTAACTAACGTATATGACAAAACACTATAAAGAAAGCTCACAGATACGTCAGAAACTCTTTCTAATTATTTGAGCACTAAATTGAACACCTCTTCAGTTCAACCAGCTGGAGCTGTCCAACATCAATTTTCTTGCAATGCTGCAAAATGCACGACTTCACTTGGGAATACCTCCCAAAGAGGATTCAGCTGAGATCAATGTAGATAACTAAAGACATTCTAGAGTTGGATGTACTAGGCCCCCACCCCCAAGTTCTAGTGCACAGAAGTTTGGCAGAGGCACACGTAGCCTCTCTGCTTATCTGAACTAACTGGAAAGCCAGAGGATCCCTTGGCTACAGTGGCCCAGGAGTTTTGCCTTTCTCTTGCTTTTAGAAGTACTTTTTGGAATAAAATGTGGACATGTATAAAATAAGTTCTTGCTTCACAGTAAAAAAAATAAAGGAATGCAACCACAGTCCAGGCTCTCATACATAGGTATGTGTTACAGAATCTCTTTAGTTTGTGAGTCTTGGAAGCAAACAATCCATCTCTGGGGCTCCCCACATTTGTACCAGCTTTAGAAATAATTGCTTGTCAAGTTTTCACTCCTGCAGGTTGGTAGAAGACCTGCTCAGTTGATTTCCTAGCAAAGTCTGTTTTGAAGGGATCTATGTGGCTTGCAGCTGGAGATCCTCCCCTGACAGCAGTACTCATGCCATCACAGCTAAGCTGGACATTTGATATATGTATATTACACAAATACTTTTTAACTGGGCACATGACCAGCCAAAATGATAAAGACAATAATAAGAAATACAGTTAGGAATACAAAAATAATACTGTCATTAAAGCACTTGACGAAGATTACATGTAAATACACCAGAACCACAAGCTGCAGGAAAACAAAAAAATTCTGGCAGGCACACGTGGATCACAAAACTAGCTGCAAATGAATCCAAGGTACAAGGAGACATTGTAGTCACTTTTTATTTGCAGAAAAACACAATAAAATATGCGTGTTCGTCATCAACTAGTAGAGACTTCATCAGACAAAATACACTAAAAGCAGTTATTTTAAAAGCAGAAGTCAGAATACGCCCACCATTCTAACCAATCAAATCAAAAGTGGGAAATGACATCCCAACAGGATCATTAGAAACTACATTTCATAAACAGATCCAAAAATGTATAAATATAAATACATGAAAATATTAAATATTTATGAATAGACAAAGTTTAATGAAACATTGTAAGGGCGTTTGTGGGTTTGTTGTCTTATGTCCCTCAAGTGTTCATATATTCTGCTTTTAAATTTTCTTTCGGTCTTTCCTATGTAAAAAAACATTCACAGAGGGAGCAGACTGCACAGTACACCACCCTTTCAGTGAAGCAATAGACCCTCCTCTTCAATTGCACTCTAATTTTGTTCACCATAAATGTATTACCCTCCAACACAAAACAATAGGTGCAAGCCCCACATTTCTTCATCCCTTGCTGTGAGATGCCTCCATTTGATTCTAAAATCTTTTTTAAATGATTACCTTTTTTAAAAACAATATTGGGTTTACTACCAACACATTCCCTTACATCTTTATCACTTGTAAGAATGACACCGTTTTTAAAAAGAATGTCAGAGATGTCTCTACTGTTATTGTTAAATACAGTAATAAAGGAACACTCAAAATGATGGGTAAGTGTTGGGCCACCATCAATGGTTTCCCTATCTTGAATGTACACACCAGGTGTCTGTATTACTTGTTCATGGCAAACATGTTGATTACTAAGCAGAGGGGTAAAAAAAACGTTCTCCCTTTTATTTACCACTTCATTACCTCATTGATCAAACTCGGAAGGTAGCCCCGTTTAAGAAACATACCCTTTAAGCAATCACATTCATCCAAGAAACTGTCAAACAGGTTCACCATGAGGGCAGCCCTTACAAACTGTTAAATGTATTTAATTTTATTTTGTTTGAAAACTAATTGTTCTTACAGGTAGAAGGTGCTGCCATGGGGTCAGCGTGTGGGGAACTTTGTTTAAGTGTTGCAAGCTATATACTCGGTTTTTGGACATTTTTATTTTTTGGAATGGCCAAAGGAGTGAGATTGATGTTTTGCTGGAATATATTAACCAGACAACCACTTTTCTTAGTTTTACCCACAACATTAACACTAAGGAAATAGTTTATTTGGATGTATAGCTCACAAAGGATGTGTTTAACATGGTCTTTGTGGCACAGATTTATAGAAAGGAAACCTATTCCAATAGTTTCTTACACTATGAAAGTGCACACCCTTTCAAGCAGAAAAAAGCAGTAAAGGGACAGATCATAAGGGCTGCCCACATGGTGAGCCTGTTTGACAGTTTCTTGGATGAATGTGATTGCTTGAAGGGTATGTTTCTTAAAAGGGGATACCCTCCGAGTTTGATCAATGAGGTAATGATCAAAGTGGTAAATGAAAGGGAGAACGTTTTTTTTACCCCTCTGCTTAGTAGCCAACAGGTTTGTCATGAACAAGTAATAGACACCTGGTGAGTACATTCAAGATACCGAAACTGTTAATGGTGGCCCAACAGTTACCAATCATTTTGTGTGTTCCTTTATTACTGCATTTAACAATAACAGTAGATACATCTCTGACATTCATTTTAAGAATTGGGTTATTCTTACAAGTGATAAACATGTAAGGGAATGTGTTGATAGTAAACCTAATATTGTTTTTAAAAAAAATTAATAATTTAAAAATGAGTTTAGAATCAAATGGAGACATCTCACAGCAAGGGGTGATGAAGACATGTGGGGCTTGCACCTATTGTTGTTTTGGGTTGGAGTATAATACATTTATGGTGAACAAAATAAGAGTGCAATTGAACAGGAGGGTCTAATGCTTCACTGAAAGGGTGGTGTACTGTGCAGTCTGCTTCCTCTGTGAATGTTTTTACATAGGAAAGACTGAAAGAAAATTTAAAAACAGAATATATGAACACTTGTGGGACATAAGACTTAACAAACCCAGAAACCCCCTTGCTAAACACTGTACAGAAAAAACAGAACATTTGTTTAAATTTTTTATTTTGTATGTCCTTGACCACGATGAAAGGGGTGGCCCCTGGGCACTTTTATTAGAAAAGAAAGAATTAACTTGGGTCAATTCCAAAACTCCTTCATCTTCCTCTCCTAAAACCTGGTTGCCTCGTGGTTTTGGTGTTGATACTTGTTAACCTCTGCTATCTCTGAAAAAACAAAAAAACAAAAAAATCTTGCTTTTTCCCCACTTTTATGAGATTTTAAAAAGTTCAGTTACAGGCTTGCTGTTCTTGAACTGTTTGTAAGTTTCTGTGAGGCCATTTTTTGCTTGGGCTAAAGGAAAGTCTCTCTGTTGATCAGTGGCAGTGAAAAACATTGAGCAGCCTGCCTGCCCCTGTGGAAGTGGTTACTGACTTGAAACTGTAGTTTTATTGGCCATTTTGGGTCAATTCCAAAACTCCTTCATATTCCTCTCTTAGAACCTGGTTGCCTCATGGTTTTGGCGTCTTTTCAGGCTTGTTGGCTGTTGGTGAAGCACCCACCAAGAGGAGAAAACGCTGAGAGAAGAAAGGAGCCACTTTTGAGACTTTAAGTATTTTTCCTCTGTTTATTTGCTAAGTTTTTCTGCATAGCCGCCTATTTTGAACATTTTCTGGCTTGTTAAATTTGATTTCTGCATTAGTAACTGCATTTAGAGCACAACCTAGAGCTGTTTACTGAATTTCCTGTTTGCACTTATTTTTAAAATCGTTTTTTTCTCAAAACTTGCATTTTATCTGTCTTTGGCCTAGCACTCTTGTGTGGGGTCATTTACTGCACTGTTATAACTTGTTGATACTTGTTAACCTCTGCTATCTCTGAAAAACAAAAAACAAAAAAATCTTGCTTTTTTCCCACTTTTCTGAGATTTAAAAAAGTTCAGTTACAGGCTTGCTGTTCTTGAACTGTTTGTAAGTTTCTGTGAGGCCATTTTTTGCTTGGGCTAAAGGAAAGTCTCTGTTGGTCAGTGGCAGTGAAAAACATTGAGCAGCCTGCCTGCCCATGTGGGAGTGGTTACTGACTTGAAACTGTAGTTTTATTGGCCATTTTGGGTCAATTCCAAAACTCCTTCATCTTCCTCTTGTAAAATCTTCTTTTGTGCGGTTTTGCGCGGTTTTGAGCAGAGCGCAACAACGGGCAGCGCCGCCTAATTGGGTTTAAACTATTCCTGGCTCCACAAAGTCTACTCTTCACTTTTTCCCTTAGAACTGCTCTATCTCTCAATTTAAACACCATATTCTCATTCTAAGGCCCTTCACTGGTCCAATTAAGTAATCCTACAAGTTAGCACTATTAAACCATAAGCACTACTTACTCTTATACTCTCTACGATTACCCTGTCCTGTATTGGTCTGTCTTAAATTCAGTTTCCCTGTTACACTAGCATGTCCAAAGGTCAGTCAATGGTTTCCTCTCCAGTCCAGCTGGTGAATCTGGGAATTTTGAGGCAATGCTACAACTGTCTCATGTACACGGACAACCCTCTCCTCTTCCAAACAGGTTCAAATATATGTGAGAGATGCAACTATTTAGCCAAACTGGAGGCTGAGCTCTCTCATCTCAAAACTGGTGTAACCAGTCAGGAGGAGAAGGTAACCTCACACAACACAATTCCAGTATCACATAGTCCCACCACATCAGCGAACCAAACACATAAATACACAAAACATACTGAGGCTCTAAATAAAAATCTACCTAAGCAACAGAGACCTCCAAAGCAGACATCCAAGCAAACGCTACCTCAAAACAAAACACACACAACACATAACCCACAAAGTCAGTGTGCCAAGCAACCACAGCCCTTAAGGCTGAATAAGGTCCGAATAAGGTCCAATTAAGTAATCCTACAAATTAGCACTATTAAACCATAAGTACTACTTACTCTTATACTCTCTACGATTACCCTGTCCTGTATTGGTCTGTCTTAAATTCAGTTTCCCTGTTACACTAGCATGTCCAAAGGTCAGTCAATGGTTTCCTCTCCAGTCCAGCTGGTGAATCTGGGAATTTTGAGGCAATGCTACAACTGTCTCATGTACACGGACAACCCTCTCCTCTTCCAAACAGGTTCAAATATATGTGAGAGATGCAACTATTTAGCCAAACTGGAGGCTGAGCTCTCTCATCTCAAAACTGGTGTAACCAGTCAGGAGGAGTAGGTAACCTCACACAACACAATTCCAGTATCACATAGTCCCACCACATCAGCGAACCAAACACATAAATACACAAAAACATACTCGGAGGCTCTAAATAAAAATCTACCTAAGCAACAGAGACCTCCAAAGCAGACATCCAAGCAAACGCTACCTCAAAACAAAACACACACAACACATAACCCACAAAGTCAGTGTGCCAAGCAGCCACAGCCCTTAAGGCTGAAAGCCGATTTCACACTTCTAAAAACTAGTGTGGTCTCCTTTAAGGCCCCTGAGCCAGTGGTAAACATTACTCAAACCGCTGAATCACTTACAAATGCCTTCTACCAGCACCTACAGGACTGCATGGATCAGGCAATCCCAAACAAAACTAAGACTCTCTGTACCAAAGGCAAGCGTCCAGTCTGGTGGACCCCAGCCATAAACAAGCTCTACAACAAAAGGAGGAAGCTACTACAAGATAGAGCAACATCCTTGAAAGGTAAGACACCTTTGATCATTATAAGTAAAAAACTAAGAGCTCTCATAAAATCATCCAAGGCAAATTTTGAGAGAAAAATTGCCAAGGACTCTAAAGAGAATCATAAGGCCTTCTTTAGCTATGTTAGAAACCTAGGAGGAAACTCCCAGATATGCTCAGAATTAGTTCAAAATGATGTGAAAATTACTGAACCTACACACATTGCCAACATACTGGCTGACAGGTTCAGTGCAAACTTCTCCCCCCCCTCCCCCCCAAAAGGAGAGATATCTATTCCAGAGGATTGTAGCCCCCCAAACATCTCCAACGCCCAGGTGAGAACTGCCCTCACTAAGGCAAAAACACAGCATCCATGGGACCGGATGGTGTCCCCGGCTGTGTGCTTCATGAACTCAACGAGGAATTAAACCCACAGTTAGGACAGCTGTTTAATCTTAGCCTCACCTCAGGATACACTCCAAGGAGTGGCGCCGGCGACTGTGGTCCCACTTCATAAGGGCGGTGCCTCCACAGACCCTGGAAATTACCGCCCCATTAGCTTGACAAGCCTTATCTGCAAAGCCATGGAGAGGATCATAATGGAACTCATAAATAAAGACATAGGGAACTTGCAGACTTTGGATCCAACCCAGTTTGGCTTTGTCAAAGGCAGATCCTGCCTCTTAAACTTGGTTGACTTTTTCGAGACAGTCACCAAGGCCATTGATGAGGGAAAGGCAGTCCATACAGCCTACCTCGACCTGGCAAAGGCCTTCACACAATACCCCACTCAGGTATCATCGAAAACTCATCAGCTTGAATGTAAACCCATACATCACAAGATGGGTTGCAAACTGGCTAAGTGACAGAACCCATAGGGTCAGAGTTGCTGGAGCCATGTCAGACTCAAAGCCTGTCACAAGTGGTGTCCCACAGGGCTCAGTCCTGGGTCCACTCTTGTTCAGCATCTACTTTTCTGAAGTACAAGCAAACACAGGAGGGTTATGGCTGACAAAGTTTGCAGATGACTGCAAACTGGGCCATAGTCGAAAACACATCTGACACAGATATCCTCCAGAAGGGCCTCACAGAAACGGATAACTGGTGCCAGAGCCATGGCCTGAAGTTAAACGCCAAAATGCATAGTCATACCCTTCGGAAAACAAGGTTACCCCTAGCTACCATATAGGTGGCAATCCACTGAGCACAGAAAAAGCCATCAGAGTTCTGGGGACCCAGGTTGACAGTAGCCTTGCGTTTGACACCCTGGTTGTGAAAGTAGTTAGGAAAACCTTCTATATCACCCACCTGATCATGAAGGGATTCACATCTAGATCAAGGGAGGTCATCGTCCCCTGTACTCATCACTCATTAGACCTATGATTGAGTACAATGCCCGTTCGAATGTATCTGACCAGATACCTGCTGCAGCTTGAAAGGCCCCAAAAGTTCCTCACCAAAAGGATAAAGGGTCTCAAAAATATGTCTTATGCTGCCCGACTGAAAGAACTCCAGCTCTATTCAGTCTCATACCGCTTGCTCAGAGGTGACCTGTGCCTGACATATAAGGCCATGTCAAACCCAGATTTGATGAATATGCTTCACCTCAAAAATCTAGATCCTCAGAACCACAAGGGCGGAGACTTAAACCTTGACACGGTTATAAATAGAACGTGCTGGAGGGACAGATTCATCACCCAGAGACTCCCTATGCTGTGGAACAAAATCCCGGTACATGTGAGGCAGAGCACCTCTCTGGCCTTGTTCAAGAGGAATCTTGACCAATGGATGGGAGATTGCAGATATACCCCAGGGATTACTTCAGTGTCACTGCTTGACAGAGGCACAGCAAAATGATAGACATAGTTTTTATTCAAACTAAAGGGGTGGCGAAAGCCACATAACTATGGGCTAGGCTTATAAATGCCCTTGGGCAGATAGCCTAGTATGAACCTATGAACCTATGAACACACCTGATACTCTTCTTATAGGTGACTCTATTGTCAGACACACTGATGTCCCGCTCACCAGGCTGAATAAAGAGAAGGTCATGGTGAGCTGCCTGTCGGGTGCTAGGATCTGACACATAATGAAAGCACTCAGGTCACTCCAAAGCAAATACAAATATGACTCAGTCATTGTACATGCTGGTGTGAATGACCTGAGACGTACCTCCCTGGACTACATGAAAAGAGACATAGAGGAGCTCTCTGATCATGTAGCCCAGGCTAGTATGACCCTGGCCTTGAGCAGCATCTTACCCTCACCTAGAATGATGCCACAGTACAAAGACAAAATGATCGATTTTAACAATTGGCTAAAATTTTGGTGTCATTCAAAGGGGATCCAGTGTCTGTCAGCCTGGGATGACATGCTCGACAAGCCACGTTGCTTCGCTAGGGACGGCTTGCACCTGTCACCACTGGGCTTTCGGATATTGGCAAAGGCTCTTGCCACCCCCATAGTGCCTTTTTTAGGCAAGGCTCAAAAGTCAAACCCACCCCATAGACAGCACAAGGAACAAGAAACTAAGGGTAATGCTGCTAAATGCCAGAAGTCTTAACCTCAAGATGCATGCACTCGAAGCTCTCCTCAGCATGGAGAACATCGATATCTGTGCAGTGACAGAAACCTGGTTCAAGGCTCCAGAGAGCACCCCAGCACTACCAGGCTATACCTCGTATCATGTTTTTCGGCCCCAAAACCCGGACCGAACCACAAAAGGAGGGGGAGTTTCCATATTTATCAAGGATATCCACACCTCCAGGTTAGTGGCATTGCACAAAGTATCGGAGACCATCCATGTGCAACTAACAGTGGGCAAGACTGCTTTTCAGTTTATAACATCCTACAGACCACCCTCTCAAAGTCAGGAATCCCATTCGGCCTTCCTGAAAACATTGGAGAACATGAAGATCTCTCCGAACACCATTATATTGGGCGACTTCAACTACCCAAACATTGACTGGGAGCACTACTCAAGCCCCAGCACCTTAGGCCAAAGATTCCTGGAAATTATAAACTCAAATGCTATGGAACAACTAGTCACCACTCCCACAAGAGGGGACAACATACTAGACCTGATCATTACCAACATGGGGACTCTATGCTCCACACCAGAAGTATATCCCTCATTGGTAAGATCAGACCATAAATTAATTTCACTGGATGTCCACATCCCGACCCCACCCCCAGCCCAGAAAACCACAGTGAAAAACATCTCAAAAGCGAACATCTCACTTCTCAAAACCGAAGTGGAATCCTTCAAGGCCCCAGGGCCAGTGTAAACTACAGCCCAAACTGCAGAATCCTATATAAATGCATTCTACGGACATCTCCAGGAATGCATGGATCATGCTATCCCAAACAAAACCAAGACCCAATCATCCAAAGGCAGGCGTCCAGTCTGGTGGACCCCTGCCATAAATAAACTGTACAACAGAAGGAAGAAGCTACTACATGATAGAGCAAAATCCCTAATAGGGAAGGCATCTCTGATCAGTACTAGCAAAAAATTATGATCCCTCATAAAATCCTCCAAGGCCAGCTTCGAGAGAAAAATTGCACAGGACACCAAAGACAATCATAAGGCTTTTTCAGTTATGTTAGAAACCTGGGATGCAACTCCCAGACTTGTTCTGAGTTGATTCTAAATGACAAAAATACACTGAACCCACAGACATCGCCAATATCCTGGCAGACAGGTTCTGTGCAAACTTCTCCCCTCTCCCCAAAAGAGCAAGTATCTATCCCGGCAGAGGGCTGCCTTCCAAACATCTCAGATGCTCAGGTGAAGGCTGCCCTCTCCAAAGCAAAAAACACTGCTTCCATGGGACCAGATGCCATCCCAGGTTGCGTCCTACATGAACTACAAGAGGAACTAATCCCTCAAATAAAACAGCTATACAATCTCAGCCTCACTACAGGATATGTGCCCACAGAATGGCGTACAGCAACAGTGGTCCCACTCCACAAAGGTGGAGCCTCTATGGACCCTGGAAACTATTGCCCCATAAGCCTGACTAGCTTAGTCTGCAAGGCTATGGAGAGGATCATCATGGAGCTCATAAACAAAGACATTGGGGACCTACAGACACTAGATCCTACCCAGTTCAGCTTTGTCAAGGGCAGATCCTGCCTTTTGAACCTGGTTGACTTCTTTGAAACAGTCACCAAAGCTATAGATGAAGGGAAGGTAGTCCACACAGCCTATCTGGACCTTGCAAAGGCATTTGAAACAATACCCCACTCGGGCATCATAGATAAGCTATCCAGCTTAAATATAAACCCCTATGTCACAAGATGGGTCGCAAACTGGCTCAAAGACAGAACCCACAGAGTGAGAGTTGCTGGAGCCATGTCAGACTTGAAACCGGTCACAAGTGGCCGGTCCCACAGGGTTCTGTCCTGGAACCACTCTTGTTCGGTATATACTTTTCCGAGGTACAGGCAAATGTGGGAGGACTATGGCTCACCAAGTTAGCAGATGACTGCAAACTGGGCACCATAATCAACTCTCCAGCTGACACAAACATCCTTCAAAAAGGTCTCACAGAGACAGATAACTGGTGCCAGCACCATGGTTTAAAGCTAAATGCCAAAAAATGTATAGTCATACCCTTTGGCAAAAACAATGTGCCCACAAATTACCACATAGGCGGAAACCCATTAAGTACAGAGAAAGTTATTAGGGACCCAAGTTGATAGCAATCTCTCCTTTGAAAACCACATTGCCAAAGTGGTTAGAAAGACCTTCTACATAGCCCACCTCATCACGAAGGGTTTCACATCTAGATCAAGAAAGGTAATCGTGCCCCTTTATTCATCCCTCATCAGGCCCATCATAGAATACAATGCCCCTTTTGGGATGTACCTTACCCGACACGTGCAGCAATTAGAAAGACCCCAGTATCTCACCAAGAGGATCAAGGGTCTCAAACAGATGCCATATGCTGCTCGGTTAAAAAAACTCCAGCTCTACTCAGCTGCATACCGCCTTCTTCGAGACGATCTATGCCTGACATACAAAGCTATGTCAAATTCAGAATTAATGGACATGCTCCACCTCAGTAAATCTGAATCCCTTAGAGCCATACACTCAAGGGACTTGAACCTCAGCACAGAAATAAATAGAACTTGCTGGAGGGACAGGTTCATAACCCAGAGGCTCCCTTCACTCTGGAATAGAATTCCAGTTCATGTGAGGCAGAGCACCTCACTGAATCTCTTCAAGAAGAATCTCGATAAGTGGATGGGGGATCGTAGGTTTGTCCCAGGGATTACTCCTGTGTCACTATTAGACAGAGGCACAGTAAACTAAACCTTAAAAAGGGCACAGTATACTCAAATCAAGGGGTGGCGTAAGCCATACAGAATCGGGCTAGGCTTATAATTGCCCCAGGGCAGATAGCCTAGTATGAACCTATGAACCTGGCAAATTTGCTTAAATGATGGCCAGTGGCCAGGTTTGAATAACTGTCTCTCCATTTCTTGCCTTTTAAAATTAAAAGCAATGAGGAGATAGTTTACTGCATTTGTTAAGCACATATAGATGGGTTTTAATTCATTTTATATGTTTTTATATATTGTGATACAGAATGTTTTATTAAACTTTTAGTCTAGTCAAATATTTAATATTTTCATGTATTTATATTTATACATTTTTGGATCTGTTTATGAAATGCAGTTTCTAATGATCCTGTTGGGATATCATTTCCCACTTTTGATTTGATTGGTTAGAATGGTGGGCGTATTCTGACTTCTGCTTTTAAAATAACTGCTTTTAGTGTTTGGTGTTTTGTCTGATGAAGTCTCCACCAGTTGATGACGAACACGCTTATTTTATTGTGTTTTTCTGCAAATAAAAAGTGACTACAGCTTCTCCTTGTGCCTTGGATTTATTTGCAACTGGTTTTGTGGTCCACGTGTGCCTGCCAGATTTTTTGATTTCCTAAAGATTGCATGTACAATACATAGCCAAGGTGCAACACTGAATAAGTAAAACATAAAGCAATATTTACAAGATTGCATATATCATTAATATTTAAATATCCTATGTAAACTTCATTAAAAATACAGAATTTTGTGTAAACATGCTGCTTGGCTCACAGCACTGTAAGATGTTACCACAGTCTATTGCAATGTATTGTCATCATTCTTCTTGTCCTAAGGCAGTGGCACGGTGACTAACCATGTGAATTTTGGATTGCAACTACCAGCACACTGCTTATTAATGAATAAGTAGTTGTGGGTCTAACCTCCATGAGGTTTATATCCAGACTAATTTCTCCAGACTCTGTACCACATGACATACAAATCACTGTAGCTATCTCATTAGTCTAAAAGCTATATACCTATATGTGTATGTCAAGCCCCTTCTTGGTATTGTTCTCACTACCTTCCACATTCCTAGGTGCTATATGTTCTTTAATGCTTGTAACACATAAATCAAGCTTATAATCTTTTTCATATTTGTATACTTTCCTTTGATTTGTTTGAGCCACTTTCTATGTTCATTTAGGCATTCCATTTATTTCCCCAGACTGTAGCAGTCGTGGTTAAAGATTAAGGTGTCAGAGGATACATGTAGAGTCCCCAGGCTGTCCTGCAGTTACTCAGCCACCACCTGGACTTCCTTTGGATTGCAGGAATCTGGGATGCATTTCTCGAGAGGTTGTCGTTATTGTTCCCATTAATTTTTGTAGTACCACTGCATTTTCTTCATGGAGAGTCTGGTTAACCATTGCTGTTAGGTGCACATTTTAGACCAATTGGACAAAAAAATTATTCTAGAGAAGTACTTGTCTTCAGTCTTTACTGTCTAGTGCCGCCCACAAGAATGCATTGGTGGATGCTGGTGTCAGACTAGAATTTAAGTACAGGGATATGCTCCGGCTGGTCAGGAATTGGATTTGTTGATGGAACCTGTGCAGCTTCTCCTGTGATAATGCTTGAATCAGAAATTCACCTGGCTAGGGATTTATGTAAATCCTTTGTTTAGAGGTTGGGAAAAAAACTGGAAAAACTGGGAATAAGCATTTGGTAAAATTCTGGACACAGTGGTTAGTCTAAATGACCAGAAGTTGAACTGGTAATGTTTTTTAGCCAAAAGGAGGAGGTGTTTGTGCTCCACATGAATGGGAGAGTACAGGACAGCATTCTTTATGTTGAGAGTCACCATTAGTACATTATATATGAGTAAGGGAAAAATAGCCTGCAAATTTTGAACATGTTTACTCCTAGGAACTTTTTTAGTCTAGACAGGCCCACCTTATCTTTCAAGACCTGTCTGTTTGTAATACTTGATAAGTTTGTGTTTGGAGAACATTCCAACACCTACATATAGAGCAGCAATTGTTCTAAATCTGGCAGAACAGGCTGATCTGGCTGAGAGGTAGTGGGGACATTAAAAATGTAATGAAAGTTTTCAATTCTGTTTTATAACCAGTATTAATGATTTTACTCAGGTCAGGTCAGACCAGTTTTCTTTGAAGAATAGTCTTGCACTTATGTGAGGGGAGGGTGACAGTGAGAGTGAGTAAGGTAACGGAAGGCTTACATAGTCACATTCTTTATAGTAGGAAGGAATCTGTTTGTCCTTCCCTGCCTTGCTGTGTGCCTCAGCCTATACCACCATTGCATCTCCGTTTTCTCTTTTCCTCAGTTCTGAATTCTTCTGCCGTTAACTGAGATAAGACTGCCAGTGTTCATCTGTGTCATTCCTGTTGTGGTTAGAAATGGAGAAAAAGAGTACTTTTACATACACAATCTTCCTCTTCTCTCTCTGCTTTTAAATACATCATAGTAAAAAGACCAGCATTATCCCTTATCAAAGGGGAAGTTTAACAGCTGCCCTTGAAAAATTTCTTGTAATATCTGGATCCTGCCCTGGAGATACACAAGTACCGTAGCACTTATGGCTAACTCTCCAATGCAGACAACTGTTGTACCATACCACAATTAAAGGCATGTGTCCAGTAACCTGCATTCACTATCATTTGGAATTGAGCTGAGTCAAGCCTTGATGCTAATTTCAAGCCACGTGCTACATCCATGGACACCACAGGTGGAAGTGATATTTTCTTCTTAAAAAAAAAAAGAAAAAAGATATCTGCAGTTCTTGTATTTCTCTTAAACCTTATAAAATCATTTTCTCTGGGGGGGGGGGGGGATCAGGTTGCTAATTGAGTGGTTCAAAAAGGTACCTCAAAAGTATCTTTAGAAGCCTGTATTATTGGGTGAATGACTACAAACCTCATTTTTCCCCATGCCAAAGAGTTCTATCTATCTCCCAATGGTATCTGAGAAATCTTTGACTCCCTCTTTGAAATACTCTTTCATTAGCTTGAAGGTTTTCCTGATGCCCTCTGTAGGAGATATCAAGGAAAGCATAGCCCTGTCATCTGTATTGCAGCCTAAAGGGGAGTACAAGTATCCTAAGAAGGCCAGGTTCTTCTGTCACAACCTGACTTGGATGACTTAAGTGTGAGGGGATCTTTTCCTCTTGGACAGTTGGGTCATATGGAAAGTAGAAAGTCTGGCTGCCAGTAGGAAGGTTGACACTCTGCTGACAAACTATCATGTACTCCTCAGAAAATGTATAATTTAAGTATGTAGTTGGGTAGGTCCACTGCTCAGAATTCTGCCCTTATGCAAGCAGCAACAATGGGTCTGTTAGTTGTTCTCATAGCTCTATGCCAAAAGCTGAAATGGCAGAAGCCTTACCAGTAATCTGCTTGGCTCTAGTAGTTAAAATATAATGAGAAAAAAATGAACCTGTGAAGCTACAGAGGTTTGCGCCTAAGTGATGCCCTCTGTCAAGGTCTGGCTCAGAAATATTTATCACCAAAGAGTGGATGACTAAGGAAGTAGAAATTCCTCTGCCCAACTCTGAAGGTGTTAAAATTGGTGGGAAGAGGAATTTTGAGGCACTGGGCCCATAGTAGACAAAACTGCTCCTCTTTGAGACAAATGACTTCATGTTATGGTACCATGGTCCTTGCTTACTGATTCCTAAATGATTAGATTTTTTTTTCCACAGGATCATAGCAGTTACAAAGCAAGTAAGTCTAAAACCTCTTTACACCTTGCAAATACCTCCTTTCTGATGTAACTCCCACTTCCAAAATGGCAAAACAGGTCAGGACAGTGATGAATTTGCAGGCATCCATCCAATCATCAAATTTTTTTCTTGAAGGATGTGAGGATGTTACTCTGTTTTACGTGTAATACCAATTTCTTCCAGAGATGTGGTAAATGATTTGGTAACATAGCTATCCCTCCAGCTTGTTTTATTTATATGGTGTGGAAATTTAAATCATTAGTTTGCATGTCTGTGGAGCTGTTTGTCTTATGGAGGTGCAAGAGATGAAGGAATATTGGTGTTTAATAGCACAGAATGCAAGATAGAGTAGAGGTCATTAAACCAGTAATTTATTTTTATTTATTTATTTATTTTTATTTTACATTTGTTTGTTGACTGGGCTAGTCCAACTGGATACATTGTCCATTTTCAGCAGAGGCCCGGGGAGAAAAGCTCCACTAACAGTTACTAGACATATAGATACAATATGCATTTAAGGCAAGGCAATACAAATTATGTAGATGATAGGTAAACATCAATAAATCAAACAAAAGTTTACAAGACAAATGGAGAAATAATATAAACAAGAGGTATAGACAAATACATACTATTCAATAGAGGGTATGCTAGAAAAGGACAAACTACTATAGTACCTTCTATGATACTCTATCTAGTACATAATTTTACCTGACAGCAAAATACATTTGTTCAGAGATTAGTAGGAAGGAGTGCATAGCAAACACAGTAGTTAGATAAGATAGACAAAGTATAAAGGATGAAGTGATTAATCTGGGTTAGTGCATGGACATAGCCAGTTATTTTAAAAGTATTCTTTGAGTTGCTTCTTGAAGAGTGGTGTAGAGAACAGAGATGAGAGTTCTTTTGGGAGAAGGTTCTAGGTTTTCCCCACGGAGTTGGAAAACAGAGAGTCCCCAGCTTTATTGTGGGACTTATGTATAGAAACTTGCAATTTCTTTGCTGAGCGTAGGGTAGATAGATTTATGTAGGGGGTTGACCAAGCTAGTAAGTATAGGTGTGTTACTAGGATGATGGAGGATCTTTTGTGTAATAGTAAGATGACAGAGGATCTTTTGTGTGATAGTAAGCTGGTAAAAGAGAAGTTGATTATGGAATTCCAGTCAGCCCAGTTGTTTTAGATTATGACAATGGTGGGTTCTAAATGGGGAACTTGTGGCAAATCTGGCAATGTTGTATGAGTTTGTTGAGGTTACTTTTGGAAAGATTGGTATAAACTAGAGAGGCATAGAGGAGGGTATAGATAAGATGGGTGTGGGCAACAGTAGTTCTAGCTGTAGGAGTAAGGAAGGATTTAATCCTATAAAGTGAGCCTAGATTTCTGTTCACTGATTTTATTGTGTTGTTTATGTGTGTGTCAAAGGTGAGGTTATTATCAATTGTTACTCCTAAGAGTTTTGTAGTTGGGTTTGGTGATATAGCAGTACCATTACTGGATAAAACTGTGAAATCTATTTGTGTGGGCTTTTTTGTAGGGTTAAAGAGCAGTAATTTTTTTTTTTTTTTTTTTTTGGTTCAGGAGTAGGCAGTGCTGTAGGAACCAATTTTCCACAATGTTCAGTACCTTTTGGGTGAGGGATTGGAGTTCAGTTAAGGAAGTAGCAGAACTAATGTTTTTAGTTAAGAACTTCTGGAGTCTTTTTAGCTGCATGATGTGTCCAAGTAGGTACATGCCAAAGGGGACACGTACTCTAACTGGCCTAAATAGGGCCAAGTATATGGGGATTGTAGATCAATATGTATGACTACCTTTAAGAAGCTTTCCATGGGCTTGCACGTGTGTAAATACTGAGCACATGCGAGCCTGACTGCCATTTTGCAGTAAGCTATAGAGATGTAAGCATGCATGTCTGTGTAGTCTGTCCGTTAATCAGTTTGTTTATATTTTATATTGCTGCTATTAATCCTGATTTGTTCCTATATAATAAAGCATATAAACAAACTGCCCCGCCTGTTCGTACTGACTTATAGCCAAGGAAGAGCGACATGGTGTTAGAATGGGATCCAAATTCAAGAACAGAGGGTACTCAGTTAATGATGGAGGAATATCATCCCTACTGCATGTATAACTAGCAAAACAGGTCAGAAACAAATTCCAGGTATTAAAATGTGCTTAAATTATTTCTTATTGGAAGGATATAAAATGAAGCACTCAGAATGCTCAAAATGAATTTCTAGTTAAACGAAATGTCTGAAACTGTGATTTATTGATAAAAATATTCAAAATACTTAAAAAATGTTTGAAACAATGTCCAAATCGCATAAAATGTATAAAATAAAGAAAATGACCAAATTTTTTTCACTACGTGCTACTTTTCTGCATTAATTAAAGCTATTCAAGATATCTGATGTGTATAAAGTGTTCACAAGTTTGTGCAGTATTATAATGCAGTTATTTCACAAAACACAGCCAATTTCAAAGCATATTTCGCAAAGTACAGTACTTCAGAGAGTTTATTGTGCATTTGAATGTTATTACAAGTACTAACTGTGTGTGCATGTGTGTATACAATTACAAGGGACATATTTTCAGTGTGTTTGGGCATACTTTGTTGGTATGGCAGACGGATTTCAAAAACCAGGTCCGCTCGTATTTCATAATAATATTGTAGAGAATTGGAGAGTGCTTGAGCAAGAGTATGATATTTTCATACAAGCTGCATTTTCTGATAAAGATGTATGTACAAAGGCAGTTATTCTGCTTAATTTAGCTGGTTCAGAAGCCATAGAAAGCGAACGTTCATTTGTGTATGCACCTGCTGTACTTGCAGGAGAGGGGAAAACTGTCATATAGTGGTACCGGCTGAATCAAGGGAAGACCCCACCTACATAAAACATACATTTAGAGAAATGTGTAATCCCCAAACGAATATTACAATGGAAAGACACTTATTTTACACAAGAGAGCAAAAGCCTGGTGAAACTTTTGCAGCACATATCATAGCCTTATTTCTCAAAGCTAAAACTGGCAGATTTGGTGATTTAAGGGATGAGTTGATAAAAGACAGACTTGTGTGTGGTATTAAAGATGATGCTGTGAGAAAGATTTTGCTTCATGACAGTGATTTAACTTTGAATAAGGCCATAGAGATTTGTCAGATACATGAGCTCACAGAAAAGCACACACATATGTTTACAAATGAGAAATGCTTCCAATATCTTCTAAGGCCAAGGTTGATAGTATGCAGCATGTGGTTAAAAGAAACAGGCCCAAGCACATGGCAGCAACTGTAATCCCTGCAACAGTCCCTGGGCAACCTTGCACCTTTCTAGCAAATTCCAGTGTGCACACAGTCTCAGTGAAGCACAAGGTTGAATCAGTAAACTCAAAGTATGTACCCTTACTTGGCCTCATAGTCAACTGTCATAACCGTGGTGGAAATCATGCGTCTAAAAGAAAAAGAAAAATGCTTAGCTTTTGGTCAGCAATGCCACATGTAAAAAGTGGAATCATTTCCAAAGATTTTGTAAATCAAAAGAGGCTCATTCTTTTATTAAAAGAGACAAGTAGATCAATTAGAAAGGTGTGACCCTACTTTTTATGTTGATAATGTGTCTGTACTTAATGAAACAGTCAATGCAGTAGATTTATGGGCAAAGAATGAAGTATTTTCTACTGTTCGGATTAATGGGAGACCCATAGATCTCAAAGTTGACACAGTTTCAAAGTACAATGTTATGTCACCAGAAACACTTGCTAGAGTATGTGCTGGTGAGAAGCTTGATTTGGCAAAGTGTGCGAAGCTTGTTGCTTATGGTGGTAAAAAACTTCAAACTGAAGGTTCAGTAGTGCTTTCATGTTACTCTGCTGGGAAGAGCCATGACTTAAATAAAGTAAAAAGTGAACAAGGTGGTAAAGTGAAGCAGGTAAGACCAAATAGCAGCAAAAAAATAACCAATGATCCACAACGCTGAAATAGTTTAATAAAACAAATCACAGAGCTTTTGAATAAAATCCTTCATCAGTGTTACAGCCAAATTCAAAGAAGCACAAGTTTTATATATTTCTAATTAAATCACATGACACAACCCACCCTATCAAAAGTAAAGTATTCATTAAAATCTTGAGTAAAACCCAAATACATAAAATCATTTTCATGTTTAGTTTAAATTTACTACATGAAGTTAGACCCTGAGGTAGCCCCAGTTGTCAGACCAGCCCAGAAAGTTCCAGTAGCTATGCAGAACAGAGTCAAAGCTGAGCTAGACAAAATGGTGCAGCAAAGTGTAATTTGCCCAGATGATGAACCTACTGAATGGGTATCTTCCATGAAGGTAGCTCATAAGAAAAGCTCAGATGATATCAGAATATGTATTGATCCAAGCGATTTGAACAAAGCACTGAAAAGACCTCATCATCCAATATATATACAGTCAAGGAAATTGCTGCTCTTATCTTATGCCAAATACCACTGTTTTTTTCTGTCTTAGATGCAGAGAGTTCATACTGGCAAATTCTGCTTGACCGTAAATCTTCATTGCTAACCACTTTCAGTACCCCTTTTGGCAGGTACATATTTTTGAGAATGCCATTTAGGATAAATTCTGCCAGTGAAGTCTTCCAACATGCAATGGAGCAAATTTTTTTCTGGTTATCCGTGTGCTATTATAGTAGGTGATATTCTAGTAGGAGTCAATGGTGAAGCTGAGCATGATATAAACTTTGAGAAAGTTCTGGAAAGAGCATATGAAGCAAATCTTAAGCTGAATCCTCAGAAATGCAAATTCAGGCGATGAGAAGTTACTTATGGTGGTCATTTGTTCACCATTTCAGGCTTATGACCATATCCTTCAAAGCAAACAATTCTTGAGATGCCAGCTCCAGACAATGTTCAAGCCCTATAACGTTTTCTTGGCACGGTTAACTATCTAGGCAAGTTCATTCCAGATTTGAGCCAACTTTCAGCACTGTTAGAGAGCTGACATGCAAAAATGGATCCTGGTCCTGGGTTAGAACACCAAAGAGCATTTGATGCCCTGAAACAGAAAATTGCCAGTTCACCAACTCTTATACTATGATGTGCACAAACCAGTTAGTCTTTCTTGTGATGCTTCAAAATTTGGTCTTGGTGCAGTCATTCTTCAAGACGCTGGACAAGTAGCCTGTGCATCCAGAGCTCTAACACAAACTGAAATGCAGTATGCGCAGATAGAGAAAACTCTCTGCAATTGTGTTTGCATGTTCGAAGTTCCATGATTATATTTATGGTCGAGCTATCCAAATCGAAACATATCAACCTCTAATCACTATTTTGAAAAAGCCTATGCATACAGTTCCAGCCAGATCGCAACACATGATGTTGAAATTGCAAAAGTATCATTTCAATCTTGTCTACATAAAAGGCAAACTTCTTTATCTTGCTGATACATTGTCCAGATCATCCGGAAATACCACTGAACAACATGAAAATGAGACTGTTGATTTTGAAGTCATGGAAGTGAGAATTTTTTCTTCCACACATCTTGATGAGCTTAGAAGTCATACAGCCTCAGATCCAATTCTTCAGAAGCTCAACCACTTTATCAGTAGAAGATGGCTGCAAAACAAACTTGCTTACCAGTAGACCTACAACCATATTTTCCTTACAAAGATGAGATTTTGTTTGATGATGGTATCATCATGAAAGGTCCAAAAGTGATTTTTTCCAAAATCCTTGCAACAAGAGTACATTACTATTTTGCATTGTGGCCACCCTGTGGCCACCCAGGAGCAGATTCTATCAAAAGAAGGGTGAGAAGACTAGTATTTTGCCCTTCCATGTCAAGGGACATTGAGACAGTACTTTCATATTGCTCTGTATGTAATAGTACTAAGCCACATCCTCAGAAAGAACCACTTCAGCTAAACCAGATTCCTCAACTACCCTGGTTGACAGTAGCTACAGACATTTTCAAATGGAATGGTCAGCATTACTTGGTATTAGTAGACTGTTATTCAAATTGGTTCAAGATGGACCTACTTCCTAATCTAGTATCCAGTACTGTCATTACTAAGTTAAAGCATCATTTTGCAGTCCATGGTAATCCACACAAAATAATTTCTGACAATGGTACACAGTTTATAAGCCATCAGGTTAAGAGATTTTCTGAAGAATGGGACTTTACTCACGTTACAAGTAGCCTTGAGTACCCACAGTCAAATGGTTTGGCAGAACGTGCAGTTCAAGGTGTGAAACAGTTATTAGAGAAGTTGAAATGAGACAATAGTGATGTTTTCCTGAATCTCTTGAATCTCAGAAATATTCCTCATGATAAAGATGTTGGTTCACCTGTACATAGACTTCTGTCAAGACAAACCAGAACCACACTAACAATCAGCAGTAATCTATTGGTTCCATGTGTCAAGAGCAACAGATCAGTGAAAGCCCATCTGTTAAAGAAGTGCATATCCCAGAAGTCCTATTATGATAAGTCCAGCAAACTGCTCAATCCATTACAAGAAGGGAAGATAGTGAGGATGCAGACAAGAGGTTTTGATCAAATTGGAGTTGTGAAAAGTTTATGTCAAGAACATAGATTGTACATTGTGGAATCACAAGGAGTAGAATTTAGGTGGAATTGGAAATATTTGGTCTTGGTGTCTGAGCCTGTATTGAGTATCATACCTGCAAGAAAGACACTAGATCTCAGAGTTAGTTATCAAGTGTTACAGTTCCAGAGGACATTCCAGTAAATATCCATGTTCCTGAGAAGAATCCCGAAACTCCTGAAACAGTTTGTTCATCAATGACTGTCCCTGTTGCTAAACCCAGTTCTAATTGCTATATCACTAGATCAGGTCACATTTCCAGACCATGTTCCAGATACACAGCAACTTGGACATGAATGTTGTATTTATTCCTTATTGTTTGTGCAACTGCATGTCTTTTTCAAATGTCACTTTATTGTGGGCAATTCATTAAAGAGGGAGGATGTAGATCAATATGTATGTAAACCTTTAAGAAGCTTTCCATGGGCTTGCACATGTATAAATACTGAGCACATGCGAGCCTGACTGCCATTTTGTAGTAAGCCTTTGAGATGTAACCATGCATGTCTGTGTAGTGTCAGTTAATCAGTTCATTTATATTTTGTGCTGCTGCTATCCATCCTGATGTGTTTATACATAATAAAGCATATAAAGGAACTACCCCACCTGTTCCTCTTACCTTATAACCAAGGACGAGCGACATGGATAATACGGAAATAAATACGGAAGATGTAATAAGGGATCTGGGGACCCAAGTAGATAGTAATTTCTCCTTTGATAATCACATTGCCAAAGTGGTTAGAAAATCCTTCTATGTGGACCACCTAATCACAAAAGGGTTTGCAGCCAGATCAAAAGAGGTCATTGTGCCTGTCTACTCATCACTCATCAGACCCATCATAGAGTACAACACCCCATTTGGGATGTACCTTACAAGACACCTGCAACAGCTGGAAAGACCACAGAAGTACTTCACCAAGAGGATTCACTGGTATCAAATAGATGCCCTATGCAGCTCGACTGAAGAAACCCCAGCTGTACTCGGTTGCATACCGCCTACATAGAGGTGATCTCTGCCTGACATACAAGGCCATGTCCAACCTAGAATTGATGGACATGCTCCACCTAAAGAAAACCATATCCCCTCAAGCCACATGCTCTAGGGATCTAAACCTCACTACAACAATAAATAGGATGTGCTGGAGGGATAGATTCCTGTCCCAGACACTTCACGTGCTTTAGAACAAGATTCCAATCTATATTAGGCAGAGCTCCTCACTAACACTCCTCAAAAGAAACCTTGATGAGTGGATGGGAAACAGAAAGTTTACCCCGGGGATCACTTCAGTGGCTCTGCTGGACAGAGGCACAGGGAACTAATCTAAGGGGTGGCGAAAGCTAACACATTTTGGCTAGGCTTATAAATGCCTTCGGGCAGATAGCCTAGTACCTACCTATGAACCTAGGTATAAAAACTTCTTTTGACCTAGATGATTTAGAAATCAGTTGTAGTAGACAGAAGGATTTTCTAATTACTGATGCTACATCATGGTGGACAAATTAATGAGAGTAGTCTACCAAGGTGCTAAGATACCCGACTATCATTGTCAGTCTGGAGTTGGGTATTGGCTATACTATAAATTGCAGACAAGAGTTATTTCCCAACTATAACAATATTGCACATTTTGCATTTAATTCTAACACTTTTTTCTGCACACTAGTAGTTTATAAGTATTTGTTCTTTCTGTAGTGACTCCATATCAGGGAGTGATTGAAAAATAACACCCAGCTAACAGTCAATAGCAAACTTTAGTTAACCATTTTATTTTTATTTTTTTCTCTTTTTCAGGTGGTTGGTACTCTTTCTGAGTAAGGGACAGGTAACCAGTGCCCCATTGCTTAAAGTCCTTTTCTTTCCACAAAAGCCTGGAGGATTCAGCCATATCATATAAAGTCTTCTAGCAAAATGCCTTATAGCATTCACATGAGACAGTTGTATAGCCATCCTCTTAAAAAAAAAAAAACAGTTTTAGAAAGCAACAACATAACTTCAACCCCCTTTTTCACATTTTTTACATGAGTTTGGGGTGCCACAACAACATTAGTCAATGTGATTGAATCTCAGAGCCAGTGTTTACACTGTAGAGTGGCTAGCCCTGACACAACAGTACAACCTTGACCAAAAGGATTTGACCTCTAACTGCAAAAACAAGACTGCCAAACTGGATGCTTATCACTTTCAGGAAACTGCCGGACGGAGCTGATAAGACTTGAGACTGAATGCTTCTTGTGGCAAAAATTTACTGCAGATGATACAGGCTGCTCTCCATTTATGATCATGATGTTCTCAGCATGGGAAGAAAAGCAGACTTGTGTGCTCTGTGCATGTATGACTACTCTGGAAGTCAGGATGGAAGCATGGCTATCCCCACCTGGGACTTATTCCCATTTAAAAGGAATTATGCTGCAGCAGCGATCCTTACGATTAACATCAACAATTACTGTTCGATAACCAGATTTAAAGTAGAAATATTTTTCATATCTAGAAACTGCCAACAATGCTGTCAACAATGGTTGGCATGAATTGGAAACTGCAAACTTCAAGTCAATATGTATTCTGTGTGATGATCTAGAAGGATTAATTTTTCTTTAATATCCATATGGATTTGTTAGAGGGAGATCTGATTTCTTAAACTTGACTGCACGTTTTGAGACCTCCACTACTAAGCCTTGGTCTTCCTCCATCTTTTAGCCCATTCATTCCTTTTTCTGAGGTAATTACATCTTGCAGTACCTCTACAGATACAGCTGGGTCTTTCCTGCTCAGGGAAGTTGTATCATCATAAGTCAAGAGTTGCCATTCCATGCTAAGCACTTGATTCATTAGCATTGTGTGCATAGTATTATAGAAAGCCAAGTCAAATAACAGCCAATTCCATAAAAAAACAGCTTAACTGACAGTTTAAAAGATAACAAGTTAAACTTATATCACAAAGTATGAACAAAAATGTAGAACACAGCACCACAGCAAACCAGGAAAAAGCACATGGCAAAGAGCAGTGTAAAATCCAAATAGACTTTTATTCGAACACAGGTGAGCGCTTTCACGATAAAATCACTTCTTCAAACCATACAAAAAATCAACAGCATCTCAAATATTTAAAATGCAATCAATTGAATATCTACCAATAAAAACATTCAAGCACAATAACCATAAATATTTAAAGGCACAGCTTTCTTTTAAAACAGAAACCATAAAAGGCTATTGCCATAAAACACACATAGCAGTATACTTATTTAAGAAGCTTTATTTCTTTCAGAACTGGCTTAAGAGGTACTGATTCATTCAAACTTGCACCTCTATTGTAAACCTTTGTTTATAAAAATAAAAAATCGTTGAAAAGACAGCTTTGTTTCCCTAATACAAGTAAATTAAAGCAACCTAGTATTAGAACAACTAGTTTTGGTACCTCTATCTGTGGTAAATGTACTTTTTGTAAATACATTGATGTATACAATATATTAATACAACCAGACAATGGTATTCATTATGTTTTTAAAGTTCCCAGTCGGCAGAAACTGTTCAGTTACTTAATTCTCAGCGTAGTGTCACAGTGTGGAAATGAAAATACTTAAAAAATCACTTTTATTAAAATCCACCAAAACACATTAACGCTCAAACCATACGTTTTTGTTTCTCAACTTCATCAGGAGCCGTGGCTGGGGCAAGAGCTATGAACATATTACCAGCACAATTAAACAGCAACAACGAACATTCTTTTCTTCAAACTCCAGTGGCTTTTCGGCAGGAAGAAACAAGCAGAAACCATGGACAATCTGGTATGAACTCTGCTTCTGAAATAGCGTTGGGGCAAGAAATGCATTTTGGTACAACAATTAATGAGGCTATTAACATGGACCTCAAAGACTGGCTTCAGGTCAGTTTTTCAAGGAACTTTAAAGACAAAAATATTAAACTTAAACCAGTGTCTGACACATTTAGAAACCAACTAGAAAAGTTGGAGAAGTTATTGCATAAGTATAAGACTTTGGAAATTTAAAACAGTTATTTAAAAGAATGTATTAGGGAAAACATTGTTCCAAAAGGACTGCGTTATTTGTAAATATCCGAATAACATGGTGCCTGGGAGCATGTTTCACAAGGAATTGATTTGTATTTTTAATAATTGTGGGCTAGAAATGTTAAAAATTATGGTTAATGAAAATGAAAGATTAAAAATGGAACTTATTAAAAAAATTGATGTGTTGGATGAAAGTGTTAAGAATGACTTGATGTTTATGATTCCTTTGGAAAAAGAAAATTAAATCAAAATTAGAAAAGGAATTGGTGTTCAGTGTAATGAACTGATTGTGAGGAAAATTAAGAAATTAGAAAGGGATTTACAGGAATATAAAAACAATGCTTGTTACCCTGAAACCAAGATTGGTAATAAGTTTTGGGAGAGTGGTGGGAGGGGAAACAATGATGAAAGAGTGTATAATGAGAATCCCAGAATAGGAGAACAAGTTGAGGACTTGGATGATTTCAAAGAATACCCCCGCATGAAGGAGATTAGAAAGATTGAAAAATAAAAATGGTTATCAGCAGCAGTATACAAAGTTTCAGGGACGATCAAGAAGGGGGAGGGGGAGATACTAAGTATGGTAAGTACCCACCACCCTGACTCAGTCAATGAAGTATTCATTCAGGACGTTAACAACAAATATAGATTTATTAGAGATGATTTTAGTATTTATAATTTTAGTAGTATATCTTTGCAAAATGTACATTTCGATTTATTATCCAAAGGTATGAAATTCATTCCTTTTAAAAACGGAGACCTCACCAAGATATTGTTGGACGTTAAGATTTTTACAAGAAAAATTAACCTACAGGTTTTTTTTAACCAAGAAACCCCTTATTTACCTAATAATTTAGCCAAGAGGAGTGTTTTTAATCCCCCCTACACCCACAAATTAGAAATTTTGAGTATTTAGTGGAAAATTAAATAAGAAAGAACTTTGATAAAGTTAAGTATAGAAGTAATTTAAATTTAGAAGAAAGTTCCTTGTTAAATGAATTAAGGAAAGACATGAATACAAGAGCTATGAAGCCGGATAAGGGAGGGGGAATTGTATTGATGGATACTTGGACCTATGAAGGGAAGATGAATAAAATCTTAAGGGACCCTGAGAGATATACAAGTATTTCAAAAAATGAGATTAATATAGCTTATTGTAGAATTGACATGGAACTGAAGAATTTAGTTTTGGAAGGTTTGATTGACAGTAAGACATCAATATTTAAAGGTGAAAAAACCAAAGATACCAACGATATTCAGTATGCCAAAAGTGCACAAAAATGGTACTGACCCACCTTTATGACCAATAGTGTCTGTGGAGGGTTCGAAGACACTCCCCCTTGCTAAATATATTGATTCAAAACTAAAATCGTCCTGGTTAAGGAGAAAAAATATATACTTAGGGATTTGTGGGATTTTCTTAGAACTATTGATCAGAATTTATACAAAGAAAATATTAAGTTTCTTACCATCAATGTAATTGATTTGTTTTCTAGCATTCCTCACGAAGAAGGTTTAGCACTTTTGGAAGAGCTGATTTTTTGAAGATAGGATTTTAACACATAATGAATGTACTGTAATTCTTCAATTAATGGACTTGGTTCTCAAATATAATTTTTTCTACTTTAAAGGTGAATATTTTCACCAAATAAAGGGTGTAGCTATGAGTGCAGCTTGCGCACCAACTTACACAAACCTAGTTTTGGTAAAATGGGAAGAGAAACAGGTGTTTAAATCTATCTTTAGCAGTAAATGGCTGTTATATAAAAGATTTTTGGATGACATCTGCATCTTCTGGGAAGCTACTGAGGAAGAGATCTTAGAGTTCATAGAATTTTTAAACAGTAGTACTGACTTCTTAAGATTTACATTTAAAGTTGATTTGGAAAAAACTGGAATACTTAGATGTAATGATCTATAAGAAGGACAACAAATTTAATTCAAAGGTACACAGAAAAATCACTTATTCCAACTCTTATTTATATTACAATAGTGCTCATCCAATGTATCAAAAAAGAAATTTGGTTGGGGGCAGTACACAAGATCATCACAAATGACATCTAATGATGAGGATTTTTTTAAATAAAATGATTACCTTAAGAAGAATGATTATTAAAAGAAAGTACCCTGAGGTGTTAATTGAAAAAATAGAAAAGGAAGTGGCAGAAGGTAGATCAGAAAAATTTTAACCTATATTAGGTTTAAAAAGTGAAACAACAGGCAGAATAAAATAGAAGATTTTAATTGAGCCTTAGTAATTGAATATAATGCAAGTTTCAGCATTAGTTAGGAACATTTTAGAGAAAGAATGGAACAGATTTACCTCCATCACTGACCTAGAAAAAATAAAAAAAAAGGAGAATTTGAAAGTGGTATATAAGAAATCCTTAAGTATTAAAAACTGTAGAAACAAACAAGGCAATTGATGTATCAACTAGAATAAAAAGGAAGGGAACCTTTAAATGTGGGCACTGTACTCAATGCCCCTTCATTATTAATAAAGAATCCATTTTTTTGAAAGTAGGGAAACAGTTTTGAAAGGGAAGGAATACAATAACTGTGAGAATTCAGGTTTGATATAATTGACAAAATGTAAAGTCTGCCAGGCATTCTATATAGGAAAGACAGAACGAAAGTTGAGAAGAATAATATATACGAACATGTATATGATATACAGAATAAAAAGCAAACAAATACTCTTTTTAAAAATAAGCAAGAATGTAATGATGCCCATTTCTTGTTTTTTTTTGTATTAGAAAGGGTAAAGATTGATGTAAGAGGGGGTTTATGGAAAGAAAGAATTGAATACAGGGAACTCTGGTGGCAAGTGATCTTGCAGGAAAACAAAAAAAAAAAAAACAGGGTTAAATGAATGTATTTCCATTGCCCCATTTCTTAAACTCGGCTAAGTTATAAGCCTCTGGGTCCCACTAAGGAATTATGATAAAAGGTGGGACACATTTTCCAAGTTGGGGTTAAAATTAAATAATAAGAATTTCATATACAAACATATATGTTGAAATATTTTGATATTTATACACACAATAAAATAGATAGACAAAATGTATACTTCGATCAGTGAAGTGAACTTTCCTATTGCTGCTATAGTTTATGCCAAGTTAGATAAAGTTATAAATATCTTATCTTTGTTTGAATATATTTTTATACTCATGTGGTTTATATGCATTTTTAGATGTTTTTTAAAAAATGCTTTTATGGATTTATCAAGTTTCCAATCTGACATTTTTTTTATTGAGTGAAGCTTTTAGCATATTATATGTTCACAAATTTGTTTTAGAAATATGTATTTTTAAGTAACATTCTAGAATAGGTTTCAATGAGAAAGTTTTTTCAAACAAACCATGTTTTAACATTTTTTTTTCTGAATGAACAGTAGATGGTGGTATAGGTATATCTTTTACCTATGCGTTTTTTAATATATTTATATTTTGTCTTATGAAATCAAATAATTTCAAATACTGTGAGGTTTCTGATACAAATGCAGAAGCCATGCCACAGGCTGATTCTATTGGCAACTCTAGTCAAAGGAGGCAACTACAAAGTTTCTTAAATATACAAGGTAATCCTTTGCTAATTGAGAATATGGATGTTTCTGCACACAGTTTAATAACTGAGCATAATGAAAGTGCATTTATGAAAGACTTGTTTAAACACTTGGAAAATCAGCTATACAAGTTAAAGAGACATCATTGTCAGAGACTGCAGTTTGAAGCCTGCTGTGTGCTGAAAGTTGTTCCTAGAGAGCTGAGGGTGTTGAATATGCCCTCATATGGAACAACTTACCCGGAAATTTTAGCAAAATGGCAAAGAATTACTTTAGAGACTAGTTTTTTTTTTTTTTATATTAAGTTGCTCAATGACTTTTGCCTGTAGAGCAACAAATTTGTGAAGACATTAATAAACTGCAAAAAGAACTATATAGCCTTAATATTGATGCACAAGTTGATCTTCTCATGAGTGAGTCAATTGAACAATTACACCTATATGAAATTAAGCTATTAGCTCAAAAAAAAAAGAAAAAATGCAGATAGACATTGTTGATTTCCAACAACAAAATGTGTTTGCTTGGCCGAGAGAGCAGCATAAAGACCCAGTACAACCTAGAATTTCTAAGCCTGCTAACTCAGAGGAAGTTTCTTCTATTACTCAAAATAATGGTTCTGTTAATGCTTCAAGAGTGGTACAGGAATGTGCTGTTTCTTCACCTAATGCGAATACCTCTACATACAGCACACCTTTGGTGGTCCCTCCCCCAACTGAACAGCAGCTTAGAAGAACTGTTCTTTCTCCAAAACAGGTAGCACGGCCTAAAACACTGAATATTTCTGGTAACTCTGTTTTTTTGGGTCTCCCTTTACCCTGCAAATTCCAACGCAAAGAATACAAAGATGTGAACATCAAAGGAAAGAAATTCAAGAGAAAGAACTCCTTTCAGGATTGAGAACCACAAACTCTCAAGAAAATGTAGAATATAACAAACTAGTATGCAATTTATTGCAGAGACAGTTAACAGAAGCTGAACTTTCTTTACTTA
The DNA here is from genome assembly GCF_019279795.1 of Protopterus annectens. NCBI lineage: Eukaryota > Metazoa > Chordata > Ceratodontiformes > Protopteridae > Protopterus > Protopterus annectens. Next base: position 1,729,405,976 of record NC_056735.1, on the reverse strand, counting down.
AAAAAGGTTCGTCCTTTATTCTTTCTCAAAGGGCTGATTTAGCTGACACTATTATAGAGTTGAAATTGTTTGTACGAAAAATAGCTCTTAAAGAGCAGTTTGTTTTTTCTGTTTCACATGAAAGTGCATGTAACTGTAAAAAGCCAAGTACTTTCTGTCCAACATTGCCTTCCATTCTGAAGTTTTTTCTTGTGAACAACAGATTTATAATCTTTTTGAAACCAATAGCGAGTATAAACCAAATAAGTTTTATAACTTAAATAAAAATGAGAGACAAGCACTTGAAAATTGACAGAGATATATTGACATTGTAATACGATCAGCCGATAAAGGCAAGTCTTTTGTCGTGTTAAAGAGTATTACGTTACTACTATGAATACCATGGCTAGAGATGACAATACATATACCAACACAGAACTTTATTCTGTACAAAAGTTAATTGAAAGGTTCACTAAGTCTCTTAACTGCTTTGAAGAAACAGTTATTTCTAAAGACCCATTTTAGACAAGTATGCTATTGTTTTGCGTGATACAGAATATTTCTTAAGAGATTTTTACTCTTTTCTTGAGTTATGCTGAAACTGGTACAGAGATTATGGTAACATTAGATGTTACATCTCTGTTTACGATTATACCTAACCAAATAGATCTTTCCTATGTAAAAAAATTTCTTAAAGAATGCTCTCTCACCTATAGAAAAATAGAGTTTATTTGCTACCTTATAGAGCTGGTACTAGAATATAATGTTTTTCTAATTGAGAAGCAATATTACTTGCAGACCTCTGGCGTAGCTATGGGCATGTCCTGTGCCAATAGCTATGCCAATATGGTCTTGGCATACTGGGAAAATGTAAACATCTTAAATATTGAACAATTTAATGTGCATGTAAAATTCTATTGGCGTTTTGTTGATGACATATATTTTTTGGAAAGGAGACCTTGAAAGTTTAAATAATTTTCTAAGTGCTATAAATTCAAGTACACCCTTCCTTAATTTTACTATGAAACATTCTTTCACTTATATAGATTTCCTTGATGTTACCCTGTACAGGGGCATAGATGGAAAGCTGCACACTAAGAGATATAGAAAAAGTACAGTTTTGTACCTACCATAAATGTAGATGTCCGAGAGGTATGCATCTGCAGTCCTAACATATGGGTTGTCCTGCCTCAGGCAGCCCTTCGGTCGGCCGGATTCCAAAGTCTGGGTCTGGCCTCGGCTGATGTCGCACTTCACCCAACGTCATAGCTGCTGTGAATTGGGTATAAAGGCATCAGCCGACGCCATTTTCCTCAGTGTTTCTTGCCCCAGATGCTAGGTGCCCTCTAGGAAGGCTAAATTTGGATAAATGCAAATGGTTCCAAACAGTAGAGAGCAAACAATATAAGCATGTATATACATATATACAAACAAATACACCATAATAGATTCCCCCAGCTAGCTACAAGATGGGCAAATACCCTAGGAGTACCACAGAGGGGAAGAGGGTGGGTAATCCTGACTGCGGATGCATACCTCTCGGACATCTACATTTATGGTAGGTACAAAACTGTACTATGTCCTTCAAGGATGCATCTGCAGTCCTAACATATGGGTAGAATACCATAGCCAAACTGGGGGTGGAGGCACTAAGAAGATTAGGGTGTAGTTAAGATCCCTTGCAAAACAGCAGTTGCAAAACCTGCTCGGGATCTGGAGTATAAAAGTAGATTATAATGCTTGGCAAATGTATGCACGGAGCTCCAAGTAGCAGCTTCTAAAATGTCTTTGGTAGCCACTCCTCGTAGGAAAGCTGTAGTAGTGGCTGTAGCCCTTGTGGAGTGAGGTCTGATGTTTTCTGGAGTTGTCTTTCCATGAAAAGAGTAACAAAATCTAATGCAATTTCCTATCCATTTTGAGATTGTCTGTTTTGAAATTGCTTTTCCTTCCATTCCTGTTGCATATGCTACCAGAAGCTGGTCAGTTTTTCTGTTGGTCTTGGTTCTGTCCAGATAGTAGTGCAATTGCCTGTGCACATCCAATGTATGTAGTAGTCTTTCCCCCCTGTTCTGTGGGTTGGGGAAGAATGTTGGTAGGTGGATTGCTTGGTTCAATGATACCCTGGAGACCACTTTTGGCATAAAAGTAGGATTAGTTCTCAAGGACACTCTATCCTGATGGAAGATAAGGAAGGGCTGTACTGCCATTAATGCCTGTAATTCAGAAACCCTTCTTGCTGAAGTGATTGCAAGCAGGAAAGCAGTTTTCCAAGATAAGAACTGTAATTCTGCTGTTGCTGCTGGTTCGAAAGGGGGAAGTGTTAACTTTTCCAGCACAAAGTTAAGGTCCCATGTAGGCAAAGGTGGCTTCCTTGGAGGATTTACATTTTTAATTCCTCTCAGAAACTGCCTGAGTAGAGGATGAGAGAGAAGACTGGAGGATCCATGTTGTATTCTGCTGAAATTGCTGATGCATGAATCTTAATGGAGGTGTAAGACAGGCCATTGTGGAAAAGTTCTGCTAAGTATTCCAGGATGTTAGCTATGTTTGCTAATGATACATTTTCTCCTTTTGCTGCACTCCAAATGAGGTATCTTTTCCATTTGGCTGAATAAGTCTTCCTTGTGGAGGGTCTGCGAGCCTCCAGGATAATGTCTTTAACCCTCCGAGATAAATCTGGGTTATTTTGCTTTATGTAATATTCCAAGCAGCTAGCTGTAGTGTTTTCAAGTTTGGATGTAGGATCTTGTAGTTGTTCTGTGTTAGCAGTAAAGGAACTAGAGGTAGAGGCCATGCGTGTGTCCGAGACATACTCCTCAGTAGCGGGTACCAATGCTGCCTTGGCCAGTCTGGAGCTATCAGGATGATCCTTGGGTGATCTTCTTTGATCTTCAGTAGCACTTTGTGCATCAAAGGAAGAGGTGGGAATGCATATGCTGTCAGGTTTTCCCAACTGAAGGATAGGGAGTCCACCTTCCAAGCAAGTGGGTGGTATGTCCTTGTGCAGAATTTCCTCAATTGGTGGTTGTGTGGAGATGCAAACAGGACTATTTCTGGTAGTACCCATTTCTTTGTAATGGTTTTGAAGATGTCTGGATGCAGCATCCATTCGTGGGCATCCGTGGTAGTTCTGCTTAAGGTGTCTACTAGTGAATTTTCTTTTCCTGGCACAAATTTGGCCTGGAGTTGAATGTTGTGGTTCAGGGCCACATTCCACAGGTCCATTGCCATCCGGCATAGAGGATATGAGTGTGTGTCTCCCTGTTTGTTGATATACCACATGACTGTGATGTTGTCCGTCCTTATCAGCAAATGACCCTGTTGAAGAAAAGGTCTGAATGTCTGAAGTGCCCGTTTCACTGCCAGCATCTCTTTTTGATTTATGTGTAGGTTCAGCTGGTCTTGTGTCCATAGGCCTTGTATACACTTGTCCACCATGTGTGCCCCCCAGCCTAGGTCTGAGGCGTCCGTGGTGATAGTCTGGCTTGGGTGAGGTTAGAGGAAGGGCAGAGCTCTGTTCAACTGACAGGCCTGAGCCCACCACAGGAATTCTTGTTTCAGGCATGGAATTATTGGAATCTGGGCTTCTAGACTGTGCTTGTGTTGAGACCATACATTCCTTAGGTACCATTGCAACTTCCTCATATGTAGCCTGGCATGTGGAATCAATATTATGCAGGATGCCATGTAACCCTGGGCTTGCAGGACTTTCCTTGCTGTAAGCTGGTTCTGCGTTGTTAATGCCATGAAATAGAGTGGTAGTTGCTTTTGATTTTTCTGCTGTGAGAAATGCCATTTGATTTGATGTGTCCAGTTCTGCACCCAAGAATGTTATCCTTTGGGATGGTACCAGCCTTGACTTTTTCATGCTGACTGTGTATCCCAGGGCTTGCAGTAGTTGTATAACCTTTTCCAAATCTTTTATTAATTTGGTCTTGTTGTCCGCTTGTATTAGGCAGTCGTCCAGGTATGGATAAATCTGAATTCCCTGAAGCCTGCAATGAGCAATTACTGATGCCAGGCATTTCGTGAATACTCTGGGCGCAGTAGATAAGCCAAAGGGTAATGCTGAGAATTGATAATGCTCTGATCCTGCAAGAAATCTGAGGTATCTTCTGCAATCTGGTCGTATAGGGACGTGCAGGTATGCCTCCTTGAGATCTAGAGTCACCAGCCAAGACTCCTTGCCCAGCATGGGAAGAAGTTGCTGTAGGGTCAGCATTTTGAATTTTGGAACAATGAGATATGTGTTCAGAGCGGACAGGTCGAGAATAGGTCTCCATTGGTTTTCTTTCCTTGGTACCAGGAAAAGTCTAGAGTAAAATCCTTGCCCTTGTTCCATAGGCGGTACCTTTTCTATAGCTCTCATCCTTAGTAGGTGGTTGATTTGTCCTAGAGCGTTTGTTTTTTGGTTTGGTGGTAGGTTTGGCATTCCTCTCTTTTTGGTAGAGTGTGGAAGTGAAACCTGTAGCCTTTGTCTATTGTCTGTAAAATCCATTTGTCTCCTGTAATGTAATGCCAGTTTACGGAAAATAAGGCAAGCTTTCTGCCTAAGGGTGCTTGCAGTTGTTCCCTGGTAGGCGGTATCAGAGTCAAGTCATTGTGTCTGTCCTGTGGAAGTGGTCGTAGCTGAATCTGTGGCAGTACTTCTCTGGTTGTTAGGCTGCCACTGACGTCACCTGTAGGCACCTCTGGATTGACCTCTGCCTCTTGGGCACCTATTTCTGCCTCTCTGTGCTCTGGAGGTGTCTGGAAAGGACCAATTCTTCGAAGGCCAATTTCTACTAAACCTCGGAGGCTGGACCTGTATGAAATCCTTGACTGATTGGACAGATTTTGCTTTTTCTTCCACCTTCTTTAGCACTTGCTGTGCAGGGGAGCCAAACAAACTTTGTTTCTCCATGGGAGCATCTAGGAGCTTTGACTTTACATGGTCTGGTAAGGATTGCTCTTTTAACCAGGCATGCCTTCTAATCACTGTTCCAGTCATAGCTGATCTAAAGGAAGCCTCCAGTGCATCATAGCCACATTTTAAGGAATGATTACTGACCCTTTTTTTCCCCGAAGGGTTGGTTTATTGGGGTTTTTTTTCCCAAAATTCCCTGAAAGGGGGAACCCCCCTTTCGGGTCTAATTTTAAAATTATACTTTTGATTCCTCTGGGTCCCACTAAGGAAGTATGATAAAAGATGGGACACATTTTCCAATTTGGGGTTAAAATATTATAATAAGAATTTCATATACAAACATATATGTTGAAATATTTTGATATTTATACACACAATAAAATAGATAGACAAAATGTATACTTCGATCAGTGAAGTGAACTTTCCTATTGCTGCTATAGTTTATGCCAAGTTAGATAAAGTTATAAATATCTTATCTTTGTTTGAATATATTTTTATACTCGTGGTTTATATGCATTTTTAGATGTTTTTTAAAAAATGCTTTTATGGATTTATCAAGTTTCCAATCTGACATTTTTTTTATTGAGTGAAGCTTTTAGCATATTATATATTCACAAATTTGTTTTAGAAATATGTATTTTTAAGTAACATTCTAGAATAGGTTTCAATGAGTAAGTTTTTTCAAACAAACCATGTTTTAACATTTTTTTTCTGAATGAACAGTAGATGGTGGTATAGGTATATCTTTTACCTATGCGTTTTTTAATATATTTATATTTTGTCTTATGAAATCAATTTCAAATACTGTGTGGTTTCTGATACAAATGCAGAAGCCATGCCACAGGCTGATTCTATTGGCAACTCTAGTCAAAGGAGGCAACTACAAAGTTTCTTAAATATACAAGGTAATCCTTTGCTAACTGAGAATATGGATGTTTCTGCACACAGTTTAATAACTGAGCATAATGAAAGTGCATTTATGAAAGACTTGTTTAAACACTTGGAAAATCAGCAATTCAAGTTAAAGAGACGTCATTGTCAGAGACTGCAGTTTGAAGCCTGCTGTGTGCTGAAAGTTGTTCCTAAAGAGCTGAGGGTGTTGAATATGCCCTCATATGGAACAACTTACCCGGAAATTTTAGCAAAATGGCAAAGAATTACTTTAGAGACTAGTTTTTTTTTATATTAAGTTGCTCAATGACTTTTGCCTGTAGAGCAACAAATTTGTGAAGACATTAATAAACTGCAAAAAGAACTATATAGCCTTAATATTGATGCACAAGTTGATCTTCTCATGAGTGAGTTAATTGAACAATTACACCTATATGAAATTAAGCTATTAGCTCACAAAAAGAAAAAATGCAGATAGACATTGTTGATTTCCAACAACAAAATGTGTTTGCTTGGCCGGGAGAGCAGCATAAAGACCCAGTACAACCTAGAATTTCTAAGGCTACTAACTCAGAGGAAGTTTCTTCTATTACTCAAAATAATGGTTCTGTTAATGCTTCAACAGTGGTACAGGAATGTGCTGTTTCTTCACCTAATGCTAATACCTCTACATACAACACACCTTTGTTGGTCCCTTCCCCAACTGAACAGCAGCTTAGAAGAACTGTTCTTTCTCCAAAACAGGTAGTACGGTCTAAAACACTGAATATTTCTGGTAACTCTGTTTTTTTGGGTCTCCCTTTACCCTGCAAATTCCAACGCAAGGAATACAAAGATGTGAACATCAAAGGAAAGAAATTCAAGAGAAAGAACTCCTTTCAGGATTGAGAACCACAAACTCTCAAGAAAATGTAGAATATAACAAACTAGTATGCAATTTATCGCAGAGACAGTTAACAGAAGCTGAACTTTCTTTACTTAAAAAAGGTTTGTCCTTTATTCTTTCTCAAAGGGCTGATTTAGTTGACACTATTATAGAGCTGAAATTGTTTGTACGAAAAATAGCTCTTAAAGAGCAGTTTGTTTTTTCTGTTTCACATGAAAGTGTATGTAACTATAAAAAGCCAAGTACTTTCTGTCCAACATTGCCTTCCATTCTGGAAGTTTTTTCTTGTGAACAACAGATTTATAATCTTTTTGAAACCAATAGCGAGTATAAACCAAATAAGTTTTATAACTTAAATAAAAATGAGACCAGCACTTGAAAATTGACAGAGATATATTGACATTGTAATACGATCAGCCGATAAAGGCAATTCTTTTGTCGTGTTAAAGAGTATTACGTTACTACTATGAATACCATGGCTACAGATGACAATACATATACCAACACAGAACTTTATTCTGTACAAAAGTTAATTGAAAGGTTCACTAAGTCTCATAACTGCTTTGAAGAAACAGTTATTTCTAAAGACCCATTTTAGACAAGTATGCTATTGTTTTGCGTGATACAGAATATTTCTTAAGAGATTTTTACTCTTTTCTTGAGTTATGCTGAAACTGGTACAGAGATTATGGTAACATTAGATGTTACATCTCTGTTTATGATTATACCTAACCAAATAGATCTTTCCTATGTAAAAAAATTTCTTAAAGAATACTCTCTCACCTATAGAAAAATAGTGTTTATTTGCTACCTTATAGAGCTGGTACTAGAATATAATGTTTTTCTATTTGAGAAGCAATATTACTTGCAGACCACTGGCGTAGCTATGGGCATGTCCTGTGCCAATAGCTACGCCAATATGGTCATGGCATACTGGGAAAATGTAAACATCTTAAATATTGAACAATTTAATGTGCATGTAAAATTCTATTGGCGTTTTGTTGATGACTTATATATTTTTTTGGAAAGGAGACCTTGAAAGTTTAAATAATTTTCTAAGTGCTATAAATTCAAGTACACCCTTCCTTAATTTTACTATGAAACATTCTTTCACTTATATAGATTTCCTTGATGTTACCCTGTACAGGGGCATAGATGGAAAGCTGCACACTAAGAGATTTAGAAAACCATGTTATACACATAGTTATCTTGAACGTAACAGTATGCATCCACCACATATTTTTGAAAATGTGGTAAGAGGTCAACTTTTAAGAGTTTCTAGGCTCCATGACCAGGAACAAGATTTTGAAACAACTGTGTGTTCCACTAGTATGGAATTTATAGAATGTGGTTATAAATCTTTTGAAGTTAGCAAAGTATGTGAAAGGGTCAAGTTAGACAGAAAGCAGTGGACGCCAGTTTTTTTCACATAAAGAAAACAATAGTAAGACTGCCCATAATAATAGTTATAGAAATGTAGCTTTTTGTACGACTTTTAGTACTGACAGCATAGATATAAAAAATATTATTACAAAAAAATTGGCATATTTTATCTTCTGACCCTAGTCTACATAAGTTTATTAGTGCAGCCCCAAACTTTGTTTATAAAAATAAAAAATTGTTGAAAAGACAGCTTTGTTTCCCTAATACATGTAAATTAAAGCAACCTAGTATTAGAACAACTAGTTTTGGTAACTCTATGTGTGCGGTAAATGTACTTTTTGTAAATACATTGATGTATACAATATATTTATACAACCAGATAATGGTAATCATTATGTTTTTAAATTTAAAGCTAATTGTGACACTAAAAAATTAGTTTATTTATCACAGTGTGTGACTTGTTCAAAATGTTATATAGGAAAAACTAATAGGCAACTTAAGGAACGATTTAGAGACCATTATTATTGTGCCAATAAGGGCCATAGTTATAGTGCCTTAGCTAAACATATACTAGAGAAAGGCACTAACCATTGGCTCATGTTTATGGCAGTAGAAGTAATTTATGAAAGTTTTAGGTTGGGTGATATAACTAATGTCACAGAAGGGAAAGAATTAAGATGGATTCTCAAATTATCAGCACATAGAGGTGTGCAGGTTTGAATGAATCAGTACCTCTTAAGCCAGTTCTGAAAGAAATAAAGCTTCTTAAATAAGTATACTGCTGTGTGTTTATGGCAATAGCCTTTTATGGTTTCTGTTTTAAAAGAAAACTGTGCCTTTAAATTATTATGGCTATTGTGCTTGAATGTTTTTTATTGGTAGATATTCAATTGATTGTATTTTAAATATTTGAGATGCTGCTCATTTTTTGTATGGTCTGAAGAAGAGATTTTATCGTGAAAGCACTCACCTGTGTTCGAATAAAAGTCTATTTGGATTTTACACTGTTCTTTGTCACCTGCTTTTTACTGGTTTGCTTTGGTGCTGTGTTCTACATTTTTGTTCATACTATTTGGTTTGTGGTTGAGCATAGCTTTACAGTCTGTTTTACCTTATATCACAAAGTATAAAAGCTCTCTGATATCATAATGCTACATGCCATAGGGTACAGTAGCAGGATTATTAATGTTCAGTATCTTTCCTATTTGCATAAAACTGAAGGATCTCGTATCACATGAGCAAAGAAATAAATAAGGGCCCGGATGAAGAGATGATAAAATCAGCACGCAAAAGAGTAACCATTGCTGGAACTGAATTCATTCTCAAGTATTGGTGGATAACTTCACAAGGTGGACCCTGTTTTTACAAAATCTCACCAAGACAACACTGACATATAGCATATATCAAGGGCAGAAGTAGGTTAAAAAATAAAGACAGCTGGGTGCACAAGACCCAGGATAAAAAAAGTGCCCAGTCCTGGTAGGTGCACTGGTGCCAGGACAGAAAAATGACAGTGTAGAATCCTGAAGACGTGGAAACATTCCTACATTGGGGCTAGGCCAGGCCTGAGGGGAGGATGGCCCCCTGCTGTAGGAGGAAATAGTAGTTCACAAATACCACAAAAACTGAAAGGCCATAAAAATGAGAGTGGACTACTGAGAATAAGAAAGAAATGATGTATTGTTACTGTGATGCAAGAAGCCCAGAATTTCCAGACAGAAGATATTCAAAAAGATTGGGAGAAATAAAAGGAAAGAAAAATACTTGCACAAGAAAAACTGTCAAAACCTTCAAATGCAAACTTGTGTTTATTAATACAACAGATTCTTGAAAAGCATTATATAGACCAAAAACCTTGGGCCTTTTGGAAAAAGAAGTGACTGAGGAAGTGTGAAAATGTAAACAAACCAATAGGTTTTTGAAAGGTATAAAAAAGAAGCATGGATATGGGAAAGAAAGATATCTGATATGGTATAATATCTATGCAAGGGAGAAAGCCACAAACTAATCAATATAAAAAAGCAGCTCCAAAGATATTTGAAGGGAAATACAGGCAGAGGCACTCAGATATTGAAAATTTCACAATATAAAAATAAGATCATAAAGGGGGAATATACAACAGAAGATTTGTAAAGTAAAATGTATTTATTTTTATTTTACATTTGATTGCTGGGATAGTCCGACTGGACAACATGTCCATTTTCAGCAGAGACCCGGGAAGAAAAGCTCCACACAGAAAAAAAATCCAAAAATAACAAAGATTTTAAAAGATACTTAACATAAAAGATATTACAAAATATTATCATGCATGAGGCAGTTAGGTAAAAGATAAACAACTGTACATAGAATATAAGTTTATATAGCTTGATAGCAACAAATATGCACAAGTAAAGGTACAACTGGGATAAAGGTGGTTAACATAAAAGGAAATATAAAATAACACCGAGTTATATTTACACAAATTTTTGTAGGTTAAGAGAGTTCCCACTTGAGTAGATGAAAGATTATCTAAGAAGAGTGGAAAATTTTTAGTCTGGGGTAGAGCAAGGGCAGAGCCATTTACTGGTAAGGTGTGTTTTTAGAGTTTGTTTAAATTTGGTTATAGTAGTAGTAGATGTGATGTTACTAGGTAGAGAATTCCAGATCTTGGCAATATAATGAAAATAGGTGGATTCTCCAGCACAACTGTGTGCTGTTAAGATCAGTAAAAGGGGCTTGTTGTTAGAACACAGCATTCTACTACAGGAATAAGGCTCTAACAGGCTTTGCAGTGATGGAGTTTTTGCAGAATGCTAAAAGATTTTGTAAGCCATGTTAAGCTGGGACAGATGTAAAAGTTGGGTAAAGTCTAACCAGTTTAATTTCTTTAGAGCAGAATAGTGGTGAGATCTGAAAGTAGTTTTTGCTGCATACCTAGCTATTTTATTGCAACAAGATTCTAGTTTTGGCAGTTCAGTTTTCCTGAGGCTAATAAGGATAAGTGATGCATAAAGAGTTGAGGTCAAATGAGTTTGGGCAATAGCTATTCCTGTGTTTTTTGTGAGATACTGTTTGTTCCTATATAGTGTACCTATTTATTTGTGGACTTTAATTGCTTGAGTGATGTGGACGTCAAATCTCATATTGGTGTCTATTTCCACACCCAATAGCTTGGTGTGTAGAGAGGGAAAAATAGTGTTATTTGTGAAGACAATGTAAAAAGACCCTGTGGATATAGTAGCTTTATTGGGATGGACTAGCATGAGTTTTGCCTTATTGGTGTTTAAAATTAAATGGGAATTTGTTAGCCAGGACTCTATTTTGAGAAAGGATGACTGAGTGCTTGTACCTCTTGAAGGGTATTGGCAGCACATATTACTGTGGAATCATCAGTGCATTGGATAAGTGTGGCAGAAGGGGCTGCAGTATAGAGATGGTTTATAAATATGGAGAAGAGTAATGGGCCAAGAATAGACCCTTGGGGAACTCCTAGGGTGACTGGAAGTAGGGTGGTAGACTAGTTTTAGACTTTCTTCCCCTTTAGTATGGCTGGCGTGGTGAACCATACTTTAAACTCTGTTTAACATCACACTTTTTAGATTAGGATTGACAGTTTATAAAATGCAGCTTGCGCAGTGTCCCGCACTTGTGGAAGCTGCAGTTATAGTTAGACCAATCTATTTTCTAATAAGAATTCTGGAAAATGCACTCGGCCTTTTGGTCTTTTCCACATTAATTTTTTTCCCTTATCCTTAGATTTTCCAGTTTTGGCTGATATAATCTGACTGACTCAGTCTCAAAATCATGGCAGTACAAAGTCCTCTTCCCAGGTACTGTTTCTTACTTCGTTTTTATTGGTATTTGTGGAGATGACTAATTTCCTTTTTTTTTTAGATTTAATTTAATGTTGTTCCTCAGCCCAATATACTAGCTCAAGCTCAAACTTACATGCAACCACTACACACACACCCCCTCCAGCACTCTTTACACTGAATGCACCCTGGTCCCTTTCAGCATCTTACATTCTAAACAATACCGCCCTGCCAATCTCAAAGGACACGCACAACTACTTCCATGTCCCCTAGATTTAACTGGTGATTCCTCCATTTCACGTCCTTAACGGTCAAGTAGAGTGATTATGACTTTTTTATAGGTTTTTCCTTATTATAGTTTGGAGCAGAGCTTCTTCTGATTCGGTTTCGATTGCATCCCTGTAAAAAAAATATTTATCTAATATGGCATTGGCAAATCTGAGAAAGTTTTCAATGAAAGCTCTGCAGAACTTAGATGTCCCCTCCACCTGTAATATAGTATAAAACAGTGACTGTACTTTGGTCGTTTTTAATCCTGTTGAGTCACTGTTTTAATGCTGGAGTTGTTTGTATAACATGTAAAACACTGAACCTTTTTCTAATACAGTATAGTTTGATTAACTGGGATCACACAAGTGATTGGACCCTTCCCAGACACCACAAGCAGGGCTGGAATAACTATGTGCTAAAAACTGGTAACAACTATCTGCTTAGTGATACTTAAAATCACCAACAAAGGCATGACAGTTTGGACTTCAAAACCTTTAAACTGATTGGATGATAACTTATATTAAAAAAAACCTACCCCCACACACGCCGGAAGGGATCCACCTATTGGACATTAACAATAAAGGTTTAACCCGCCAAATTTGACCAAATGGTGATTCCTGTAAGCTAAACACCCATCAATTTTGAGTGTATATAATCAATGCATTAATACAACCAACCTGTACATCTAAGCAGCACTCATTTACCAATAAATTTTTTAAACTTGACAACTGAGAACTGTCTTTTCTTTTATACAAGACTGGACACTTACACTGACACCAGCCTAAGTACAAGGGCTGGCTAAATCTTGGAACTATTCTGGGCAGCTTTTATTGATACTCTTTGATATGCCCAGACAATAGCACAACTGCTAAAAATCCTGGACAACCAGAACACATCAGCACTACCCAGGAAAGCTCTCCACACTGGGTACTGAGAGAGGAACACTGGACCTTAACCAACCAAAACAGTTTTTTTAAAGACTCACTTAGTAACCAAGGGGCCACCAGCGCAGCCCCCAGCCCCCACAACCTACTTAAATATAAGAAGGGGATCCCAGGGTCCAAAAAAGGGGACCAGGTTACTCCGATTTGACTGGGCACTACTTCCCTAGCTGAGCCATCAAGGACACCTGCACCCCTTATAAATGAGTAAGCCGCACCTTGATCAGACTTATAATGTAGTATTTAGAAAAAAATGTGTCTAGTCTTTGGCACATTATTAACTCTATATATATGAATTCTGTTATCTAGACTACAGCATTCACAGGGCAAACATGAACTTTAAAAACATTCTATTATAAATAGGCAACTCTGGTAATAGACAGAAAATTAACATATTTGTAATTCACCACTTCATATGACTATGGAGAAAATCATGCCTTTAAGAAATATAATGAGAGTGAATTCAAAAAGCAGTTACCCAATTTTCAACAAAGAATCTAAATAGCAATTAACTGTATTGTTGTTGATAACTAAGGTCCAAAGCATATTAATTTATGATGAGACCATAATAATATGTAAGCAGTACAAATACACTGCAGTGGGTACAGCCATTATCTGATATGTCTGTCACAATGTGTACTCTATTATATTTTATTCTTTCATATTTGAGTTGTATTCCTTGCACTTTATCAGTTATAATCCAGTTATCCATGTTGCATCATGTTCTTTGCACTTTCAGTTATAATCTGTTTTTCCCTGAAAAAGGAGGTTTCTTGGTTAGCCAAATTTATCACCTATTTAACAAACTTAGTCAAACGCAGTGTCAATTTTCAGACTATTTTTATTGTAAAAACAAAATAAAATGCAGCTTTTTTATATGCTTAAGAAACAATTATGTACACAATTTTACACCACTGCATTAGATTATGCAAAGACAACCAAAATACACATGAAAATAACACATTCTGTTGTTAAAAAGATAAGTACAATACACCTACGTGTACACAAATCACTAACAGTAACACAACACAAAATTAAAATAGGTTGTGGAAAGCTGTCATGAGATACATTAAATGATATTTGATAGCATCTGCACAGGTTTAGATGGCAAGGATCACATATCATCTTCTTTAATATAGTAGTACTTTACTATTCAAGGCTATGAAAAATTATGCATAAGGGTCTGGGTTACTGGGTATTTTCCCCGAGCCTCTTTTGGTATTTTCACAAGTTACAGCTGTGCAGTTTTACAAGTGGGAAATGAATTTCACAGAGCCTTGCACCCAGAAGTCCATTACTGTAACTAAATAGAAGACTCAGAAGTCCATTTACATTTGAAATATGCCTGAAACAGACACAACAGGGCTATGCTGTACAACCTTACGGGCGTAACATAGAATAAAACATTTGAACTAAACAATTTTCTTGCAAATGTATGACTACATCATGCTGCAAAAGTACAGTTATATACAGCAGTGTTAAAACAGTTTCAGAGAGCCACATTAAACCTTAACTGGCTGAAATAAGACAAGGCTATAAATAATGACATTTCAGCTGGCACCAGGATCTCAATCCCCTGAGTTAAATGTCATAGTGTCTGCAGTTTGCAACATACTGCTACACATGAATAAACATATGCGCAGGCTGAAAGACAAGTCTGGTTCTCTATGAATATCTGGACTGCAGAACACCTAGCCTTTATTGTTTTGTTAAAATTCCGGCAGCACTGAACTTCAGTGATGAAGTTTCACTCAGGTTTTCAGCTTCATGATTTTTGACTGTCATAGTCACTGACCATCTGCTTAATGTGGGCCAGTTTACCTTTCAGCTGCTTGCAACGCCTCTTTTTCTCTATGTAATCTGCAGACTGTGTAGCAGGAAAATAAAAGAACAGGAAAATCAAAATTGTGGAAATGTAAAAAAATAAATAAATAACCACAGCAGTACCTTAGCATTCTTAGAAAATGGCAATGTTCCAAAAAATTAGCTAATGAGACAAACTAAATGTCATAACGGACTTAAACATTGCACAACCAAATGGGGGGAGTAGAAAGGTTTAAGAAATAATTATCTGCTAAATAAAGTGTTAGCTTTTGAGCATTACTTGCCCCCCCCTCCCAAAAAATAAATAAATAAAAAGAAGTTAGAAATATAAGGGAAGGGCTAAGTACTACCCAAAAGTTTATGCTTTATTCAAGAGTTATTTCCATACATTTTCAAATGTTATTGCTTTACAATATTCACAAAATGATTCTGACCCAAAATAAGATTTACAATGTTCAAGTGATATTCATTGTCCCCAGAGCACAAGAAACAGTTATGTTTATGGAAGTATGTCAAGTTCTTTACTTCACATCTTGAAAAGCAGGTAGCCTTACTAAAGTAACTACTAAATGTTTACAGCTCTGATGCGAGTATAAAATTTCATCAGAGATTGTTATACGAACACATTATTGTATAACTATGTCACACCATCATCTAGTAAATTGAGAAAGGCTCAATCCACCACCCATACAAAGGCAGTTGAGCTCAATAGTATGGGCAGAAATCACTTAGGCAGTGAACAATATCCAGAAAAGATACAGGCCTCACCTTCCCAAACCTATTTCTCACCTCTACCAACAGGAGAGATTTTTTTGCCCTAGCCCCCAAGTCTAGGAATGTCTGTGTAATATGCAATGGATGCTCCTCCAGAGTCGAATCCTGTCACCTCTATGACTCACTCTCAAAGTTGGATTTCCAGAGAACCTCTGACTGCAGAACAAATGCATGCATCAGTCCTTCATTCATCTCTCCATGCTCATTCTCTGGCACACAAGTCATTAATTAAACTTTGGATACCATCTGCATAAACATACATCCTACCTCTGTGCCAAAGGATTATTTTCCTCTAACAAGAAGTGCAGCAATTCCATGAGGCAGTTAAGATTACACCTCAAAAAGTACACCATATGGTACAGCAGTTGTTATGAAGATTACCAAAGGGAAGGAGATGTTTAGTGATAAGATGATGAGGACAAAAGGTGGAGTGCCAGATTCAGATCAAGGATACAGGGGTGGAAGAAAAAGTAGCTAAAGTTGGGATAAATGATAGGTATAAAATGTAAGCATATTAACTTTTGAGGAGGATGGAATAAAACAGACTGAAGAGGTACGCAATGCAGGTGGCAAGAAAAGAGAGGAAAGAGGAGAATGTAGGTGAGGACAATAACAGGGAAGGGAATCAGTGCAAGGTATTGAACAGTACTGCAGAAGGTTACAAATAAAGAACTAAGAGAGAGAAGAGGCACGAAAGGATTACAGAGGCTGAGACAAGGGTGGGTGAAATAATGAAAAGAGAGGAAGATAGAATGTGGAAGGTGGCATGGCAGATAAGCAGAGCTGTGGGGGTCTTGTTACAATATGCATC